>NW_027211026.1:15000-42500 GCF_029030835.1 Brachyistius frenatus | reverse complement strand
GTTAGCAGGCTAATAAAACTATCTTAATCATAATTCTGTTTAATGAGTGGGACTATTTTGAGTTGCGTTTCACAAATATAACCCAGTAATCCAAAATGTTAAACAAAACAAAACCAGAAACACTTAATGGAACCGAGCCATCAGAAACACTTGTGTGCTGCTTCCCCAGCAATGACGAGTTAATCATCTCTGTGAGTTTCAATCCATGAAGTTATGACAGGACCAATGACCACAGTGTGTTTTTTACGTGTTTTACCACTGACGTGATAAAAATACGGCCTCAGTCATGAGGGACATTTTTTCTATTCGACAAAAACACATAAAACTGCTCCTGTTTCACGGTGTTCCGGTACAGTCCTGTCCCTGTGTTACTGCTCCACTATCAATGATTTACCAACATGGTGCTAAGATTACAGCTGCCTCCTCCTTCACCCACAACCCCCCCCCCACTTCTCACCACCACCCGACCCGTACCCCCCGCGTGACCCCTCGTCCATGAGAGAATGACTTGTGAACCGGAGGGTCGTGGAAGTTGTTGCGCTTCACCTCCAGAAAGAGTTCATCAGTGCGGTCGGAGGCTGACGTGCGTCGTGAGGAATGAAACGTGCCGAGTTCAAAGCCCCTCCGGCCGAGAAGGCTTCTTTCTCTCCCAGCCCAAACTCCAGAGAGTCGGGCCAAGAAGCAAGTGGAGCACATTCCTGTGTGACGCATGGACGGTTGTAAGAGTTCACATGAAAGTGCTTTGCAGCGAATAGAGGGGCTTTTTTTGTTTATTTGTTTGTTTGTTTTCCCTGTGTGGGACGTCTGAATTCTGTAAAAACAAAACAAAGGTGTAAAGATGGTCTCGCGGTGAAGCCAGCGAGCGTCAGGCGGATAGCGAAACGCCAGCAGGAACAAAAATTCACCCACAAATCCTGCACTCGTATCTCGACTTTCACTCGAACTCCACGGCTGCGCGCGTCTCCAGATCCCTCCGGTGTGAGCAGCGTTGGGTTGCAGTTTGAAACAAGAGGCTTCACAGATGCGGCGTGGAGCATGTGAGCCGGGCCGGTTACACACATACGTACACACAAGTGCGCCTCCTAAAATCTAACACCACATCATTGCCGTGGGCTGTGTGTGTGTGTGTGTGTGTGTGTGTGGGGGGAGAGCCAGGAAACTCAACCAAAACAGTACAGTTGTGGGTCATGAGTCCAAAACAAAAAAATAAAAGACGCTCCAGAAGAGCTAAGAGGGACCGCAGACTGTTTGTCACTGAGACAGGAAGCTGACACATCAACCGGTGGCTAATAATAACATTTTGATCAGCTTTAATTTCTACAATAACTTAAATCTAAGCGTTATCGTGACGTTATTAGTTAAGTTGTCGGGCTCAGATCAAACGAGGGTTTTGTGTCTCCACAGCAGAGCAGCCTATTGTGGTACTCTGAGAGCTGAAGACACCAGAAACCATTCAACTCATAAAGATATTCAAATACTGAAGAATTTCGCCCACAAAATTATTTATGCGAACATCTTCTGTCTGCGTAATGTGCGTCAGAGAAACACATATTCTTTATTGGTGATATTCTTTGTTTTTTTATGTGTGGCTGTTCAAAAATGTCATTTTATTACTTTTTAAACATGCATTTGGAAACATGAATGTGGGCTTGTGTTATTACCAACAGTGCATTCATGAGCGCCTTGTTCTTTGTGTGAAAACAAAGTCGGCTCTGAACACAGCTGGCTCACACACGTACCGGCCGATGACAATCGATGACAGAAATGATGCTGTTTGTTGTATTTATTAATGCGTCATCATCTGCAAGGAGTTGAAATTAAGATTCTGAACTGCTTTAGAATGAAGTATAAGTTCTTCTGCTTTGGATATAACACATATTCAGTGGATAGTTCAGAACGGCCTTTTTCTAAATGCTGTTTCAGAGGCTTTTTACCCTGAAATCTGAGGATATACTGCATTTTTTCATTATAGACATCCTGCATGATTGCTGTGATACAGTGGTTGCGCTGCTGTAACACTAATAAACATGCACTTCTTTCTTCTTGTTGCCAAACAATATTACTTTGGCGTTATTATTATTTCTTTCTTTGGTCCTGTTTCCACTCGGTTTGATCTCTTTTCACGCGTCTCGTCCTCTCAGGGTGTCTGTGTGACCTTGGACTGCAGAACTCCAACCCTTACTGCAAGATGACGTCCGAGGGGCTCCTCTACCTGCCGCTCAACGTCTACATCATCATCCTGGGCATCGGCCTCTTCATCCTCATGCTCAGCCTCATCTTCTGCTGCTACCTGTTCAGGTACACGACAACAGAAACGGCTGACTCGGCGCTCTGGTGTCGGCATGTTTCCCGTAAATCAGACACCATTCAGTCCAATTAAATTCAACAGTCTGTCAAACATACATCAAAATCAGCTTCACAGCAGCTCCAAAAGGAAATGAAACCTCTTATTAGAGCGTCACACATCATACATTTTTAACCTTCATCCTTTATATTCTTTATTTTTCTTCCAACAAACCTGTTCAGGCTTGAAATATCAATAAGCTGTTTAACTTTAACTGCATATGATCTGAGTTTTAGTCACCATAAGGGTTCAATCAACCTACAAACCAATATGTAAAATGAAAAAAATAGTACAAAGGCATGTGTACACCCTCCAGCCCCTGGCGTTATATATTTTCTACCTACAATACAGTACAAATACGCAACATGTTTCTAGCAATGAGCAATCATCCATAGCTGGACTTGCCACCGGTATCGTTTTTCTTATCTTTTGGCATCCGTGTGGGAGAGTTGTGATCTGCCACATACTAGCTCAGTCACAACGAGCTCATTGGTTTTGGGCTGGTTTCAAATGTACAAATCTTATTGGCTGATACAATTTTTCTGCCTCTGAGAAATCTAATTTAAAATCTGTAAAGAGTCTTCTCAGGTCATCTGTCGACGTGGAGGCCCCTCGTTGTCCGTTATGGAAATACTGTACATGTTTCACTGTCTATTGTTTGACAAATACCAAAGTGAGCGCTGCTGAAGGCGGCTGCAGACGGGCCGGGATTAGATCAGTGTGCTGCTGCCAACTTCCAGGGTTTCTGGAAAAACCTGTTTAACCCCTGCAGAGGTGGTTGTGTTTCTTTAATTTATTGGTCTGCCAGTTATGTAAGAAACCTGCAACGGACTGCAGGAGAACAAGATGTAAAGATGGATGGAGCATGAGATAAGGTTGTGACTCGAGTTTTCAGCCATAACAGTGATTTGTTTTTGATTCAGTATTCACGGAATCAACGTGGTTTGAATGCTTTGATGAAAATATCTTTCATCAGTTATGTTGATGTTTTGCTAGAAGAGGAATAGTTCAGAATCCGTTCGCAATGGACTCGTTTTCAAAGATGTTTCAAACTTAATTAAGATTTTTATTTTTTTTACATGTTTACTGAACCCAGAATAATCTGTTTAAAAGCATATGATCAGCTTAATGAAACTGAATTTCAGTCCGACTCTTCCTGCCAGAGCCTGACGGAGTTGCAGTTGTGCTCGATGTGAGTGCAGCTGTACAGGCTGTTACTTGAATTTGGAGTTGTGTGAATTCCAGGGCTGCTTGAAGTACGTAGTATCCAAACTGATTCATGCAACGTGACCGGACGTGTCCGGGTGAACACAGATACGAGGCCACCAGACACACTATACAATCATCGTGACACCAAAGGGAAGCATGATAACTTTGTTGTTTGTATTTCACAGACTGAGGCGACAAGGTGCACGAGAACAGTACGGCTACAACGAGGTATTAAAAAACATTCATACTCGACCAGAGTTCAACTTTTCAGACTGTTGTACTTTCGTTTCTGAATTTTTTTCACCCACTCTCATCCACAGGTTGTTTTAAAAGGAGCGGGGAAGAAACTGAGCCTTCTTGGCGTAAGTTGAACACCGTTTGAATGGGATGTGATGGACACATTAAAACAGAAAAGAAGATGACCATTAATGACTGTGGAAAACATATCGTGCGGTTGAGTGACTCAGGAGATAAAAATGTGATGGCTCCAGTTTTCAGCAACAACTGCACTGCTTGTAACGAGCTGCAGTAAATCTGTCATTTCTAGGGAAAACAAGGAGCTTTTTTTTCACTATGACTGTTGGCAAAGGTGTCCAATTGTAGTGTGAAATATTGCACATGTAGGTCTGAGTCCCTGTAAGGCAGGAGGATAAACATACAGCTGACCAACAGATGCCATGCTTGATTTGGACTGTTTTGAAGGTTGGTTTCTTGTGCAGAAAATCCCATTACATCTTTCTGTCACAGAAAAAGTCAACAAAGAAACAGTTCTATCGTCTGCTGAATTATTAACGAAATTAAAAAAGTAAAGAGCTAAGCTACCGTTGTCAGTTAGCTTCGCTGACTGACATGTCCGTTCATTTATCACTTAAATCACTACCTTTATGGTAAACATTTTTTGTATGAGAATATTAATAATATATGAACGATGGCTTATGACAGTGATCAAATTATTGCATCAGGTCATGGAAAGCTACTGTATGTGGCTGATTACTTTCGTAAAGAATCAAACAGTATGGCTGCTGAAACGATGCATTATCATTCGGACGTAATGAATGTTGTATACCGGTTACATGGAGGAATTATGACGTGATGAAATCATTTGAAATCGATTCCTTTCATTTCATTTCTCCTTTTTCCAGCAAACCTGCGCGGTGTGTTTGGAAGAGTTTCGCAGCAGGGACGAGCTCGGCGTGTGCCCGTGTTCCCACGCCTTTCACAAGAAGTAGGTCCTGCAACATCGCTTCGTGACTACCAAACTCTCACGAGGCGGACAGCTGGCTACGTGTTTGTGAACGTACACAACAGTATTTCATAGCTAGAGTCAAATGAGAAAACCCCCTGACCTGATTTACTTGTTTGGCTGTTTCACAAACTGGTAATCAGGCAGCAAATTTGATTGACTCATACATCATGTTTGAGGCTTCAGATGCAAACAGTCTTCAGCTGAAACCACAGGCGACACAGCGCAGTCGTTGTGTCTGCAAATCCTTTGCGAGTGGCTCCACATGCTGCGCTTCTAAAACCACCAAATAATATTCTGGCCTTGATTTCTTAACATTTTGGAAAAGACTTCTAGATGTGCAAAATGAATGACTTTACTTTCAGATTCCCCTCAATAAAGGGGCTCTGCCTTTGATTAAGAGCTGCAGCAGTCAGAGGCAGTTAAATAATAAAAATTGCAACTTTTGCAGGGATCTCTGCAGAAAATGGCGACCAGATTGCTGAGAACATATCTGTCTGGCATGTTTGAACACGAGCGCCTTTTAGTAATTGAAACCTGTCTTTGCCCTGCAGCATAGGCGCGACACTGAGAGCAGTGCTTTGAGACACATTTCTGATATTTACATTGTGCATCACGAGCATGTGTGAGCTGTGTAAATATCCTGCATTGATGCCTGTTGAGTTAACCTGCTGACTTTATTCCTGCAGTTTCTTTAGTTGTTTTTTTTACCTCAGCCCACCTGTGTGACTCTGTGTCTCGTCTGTTCATCTGCAGGTGTCTGTTAAAATGGTTAGAGATCCGCAGAGTGTGTCCCATGTGCAACAAGCCCATTTGCCGCCTGCAGCCCGACCCTCCGCAGGCACCTGAGCGGCCTCAGAGTCTGCTGGAGGTCTGAGGGACGAGCGTCCTGTACGTCCAGCAGCACCTCGCGCTCTCCAGTCAAACCGACGGGATCCTGTTCCACCGTCTGACAGACTGTATTGCAAACATTTCGGAAGCAGAGCTGCTCTGGAAGTGGAATTTAAAACACAAATATGCGCGTTATTATAAGTACAAAGCCAAAGAATCGAGACAGAGGTGGTAATAGTGATGACATTTCATAAATATTTAATACCTACATTCATGATAGTCTATTAACGCTTAACTATGGAGCCTGAACACAAAACTTTCACTTACTAGCCCCGATGCTAATGCACAAGTGCCTTAAAGCTGCAGGTAAAGGCCACTATAAGTAAATTAAGCCAATATGATCAGCTGGCTGCCTCCACTGTGTGTGTGCGTGTTGTTTTATTGGGAGGATAAAGGCTTAAAGAGACTTGTGTTTGCTCGACTGACAGGTTCTGACACTTTCACCGTTTGACTTAAACATTAAAAGGAGAACAAAGCAAAAGAACATTTACAGGAAGGATGCGATGAAAAGTGTCGCGTTTCTCTCGCGATATAGAGTCATGGTTTTTTTTTGTTGTTCGCCCGTCTGTTATGACACAAACCGATGTGTTTGCTCCATATTATGGGTGAGTTGACATTATGTTAGGAAGCAGTGAATGAGCGATGAGCCATGAATCTAAACTCCGGGCTTCAAAAGGCGTCTCAGTCTCGTGGGGAACATTTTGGAACGACAGGAATCCTGTTTGATTTCAGCGGGCTTCATGTCGAAGTCACTGATAGTATCTGACTGTCTATCTGGCTTCAACCGCTAAACTGTGGTGCAATAAATCAGGACAACATCGAGGCAGCCGCATTTATGACCGGTGTTGAAATCACACAATGCTCCCCAGTAATATTGTTAACACCAGTGTGTTGAGACACCAGTTGGTTGGCAGCAGATAGAAAATATTCATCGGGCGAGTGGGGTCAGATAACATGGCTCTCAGCGGGAGGGAGGGGGTAGGGGGCGAGGATGCCGATGTGCTGCTGTAACTGAACTAACGAGATTATTTCTGCCTCCAGAGCAGCTCTGCCTCTGAGAGATGTTTCTGTGACAAACCCCAGTCTGCTCCCTTTTTTCAGTTTGACCAAAAAAAACGACGTGCTGCTCTTCGTGAATATGATGTGTTTTGGTCTTTCGTCACAACTTAAAAACGCCCCTGAGCCTGCAAAGAGGAAGTTGCAACCATCAAACGTAAAACCAGCTACGAAGATCTCAAAGGCTCACTGTTGAAAAAAAAAAAAAAAACTGATGGCAAATGCAGAGACTGTAATGAAGGATGTGCCGGATTGTTACAACAGAATGAGCAGAGAGGCCTATTTAATTTAACAGGATCATTGTCAACTAAGAAGGAGGACTTGTGTATCTATCGTCTCAGTCCATCAGCGTGTTGCCTCGCGGGCTGAAGGTCGTGATGCCCTAAATGGCGAGACAGTCGAGTCCTGTGGGTCCGAAGTTACTCGTCTAAAATACCACATACATACCACGATTTTTAAAGTTATTTCTAAGGAACTGTTTTGTATCATAACTGGCTGTCAATAAAAAAAAATGTGTAGTGTGTCAGTGATGCGACAACACCTCGACTGTCATATGTGGAATAGATGGATGTCCTGTTAACAGTGGGTCGGACGTGAATCGATCATTCTTCGGTGAAGTCTCAGCTCCCGGAGAACTGCTCTGCGCTGGAGCGATATAAATAGACACCGCAGTGACATGAGGAGCCTGTTCCAGCTGGTTCCTGTTTGAGTGAGGTGCACCATAATCATCATGCTCTGTATGTTATATCCTATGAATACAGTGCAAATTGTAAATTCTGGTACATTTTCTGACTTTAGAAAAAAAAAAGAAAAAAAAGAATATAACCCGTGTTTTGATAAGGTCATTTGGATCCAAGTCTCTTTTTGTTTCTCTAGTTTTCCTACATGTGGACAGTTGATGCTGTTAATTTGTATGCAGTCATTATGATATGTGGAAAAGTTACACCATTGTGCTGTTAGTGCCCTCTTTGTTTTGATCTTATTAAATGTGTGCATATGTACAGAGCAATCACAGTGTTATCACCAATAAGGTGCCACCTCTGCTGTATAAATGTGCCTGAAAAGAGAAATTCTGCCTAAATTAAAATAGAGTTTGTTGTTGTCCTTCTAGGGATGACGACGTCTGTCTGTTGGTTGCTTGGTCTGGACCGATACATCTCAACAATTATTAGATTGCCATGAAATGTTGTGACCACAATAGGCTAATGGTCTCCAGAGGATGATTTCAAAATAGCCACTTATCCAGTAAATATTTAAATATCTGCTGGGTGGATTGGCATAAAGTTTTTTGCAAACATTTATGGTTCATGTTGGCTTTTCATCTAGCACCATCATCTGGTCAAAATTTGAATTTCTCCAATACTTTGGTGTGTGACTAAATCCATACTAAACTACTCATACAAGTCAACATGTAGTCTTTATGTTTTTTATTTCCTATCCTCAAAACCTCCATCCAAAATATGCACACGTGATTAAAACGGGCTACTTTCAAGCAACCGGCGGTGGAAAACATTCCTACTTTGTCTCCGTGTTTAGTGCACAGAGCCATCGACAATTATTTGAAAAATGCTTGTGATATAGATGACGGGTAGCTTTTGGTGCATTCAAGGAAAGTGTGAAGTGAATTAATAAAGTCCCCAGTTTTCCTTGTAACATTTTTTTTAAGTCACCAAAACAAGTGATTGGTCTTTTCTTAGCACTGTTCTAAAAACAAATGTAATTGGTGCATCTCCAGATAGTGTCAGCCCCAGTTATTACCGTCCTGAAGAAGAGGCCTGGTGAATATTAGTGCCAGGCCAGTATTATGGGCAAGTATCTAATGCTTGTTTTAAACACTTACATTTGCTGCTTCCCTTGGTTTCTTCCTGGTTTCTTCTCCTGATTCAGGAAATGTTTCCAGGTGAGGTCACACCTGGCCTCCTCGGAACTTGATTACCACAAGCAATTCGTCCCTATCAGGATACCAACAACAACAACAACAACAACAACAGAAACATAAACATGATTGCAAAAGAGAAAAAACAGAAATGCACGCAGGAACAACATCCACTTCTCCTGTGACATCTTTTTGAATCTTGTACCCGGGCGCCCCTCGGTGTATTTTGCGCTCACCGCAACGACGGTTTTTTTTACCTTCAAAATAAATGCACGCACCTGGCCACGCGGGTACGTGAACGCAGCTATTTTCAATCCTGCCGCTTCTACTCTGAAAGCTCCAGACCGGAAGTTGACGTGTTGTCGCCGCTTCGCCGATCACGCGCGGGGAAAGTGGGCTGCTAGCGTGAGCGTGAAGACGGCACCGCACGGAGACGGAGTGTGCACGCGCTTGATTTGGCGCTTTTGCGTTATTTAGCGCATTAAGGCGGAAAGGAGGACTTTGAACGGAGCGGAAAGGAGGACTTTGAACGGAGCGGAAAGGAGGACTTTGAACGGAGCGGAAAGGAGGACTTTGAACGGAGCCGACCTCCGCAACGGGAGCAGCTCAGCGCGAGCTGCAATCTGGACGCACGTGTTCGTTTTCGGTGTCACAACTTTAGCCGACTAGCCGAGCGGAGCTAACTTCAACGTTCAGCGCCGAACCACCGGAGGACCGGAGGACCGGAGGACCGGAGGACTCCAGAACCAGAACCGTCTCACGGGGAGCGGGGAGCGGACCTGGGTGTGGGGTTATTTAGGCAGCTGCTGGAAATGTCATCGCCTCTATTCGGTCGTTATGAAGCGTCAACAAACATGTCGGACAGCGACTCGGAGGACGAGGTGCGTGTGATGGACATGTCCTCCAACGAGCTCTTCATCCCGTTTCGACAAAGTTCAGCCGAACCGAAACGGCCCCTGCTCGTGCACTTTGCCGCTCACCGGCTGCACGTGAGAGTTTGTCTGAAGCAGCAGGGTTGTTGTTTCGAGCTGTAACCGTTTCCTCCGGTTTGTTTACGTCTCCGCAGCCCAAACTCCCGCTCAGCCGGTTCTACCCGTACATCCGCTGCGCGCTGTGCTGCGGCTTCCTCATCGACGCCACCACCATCACGGAGTGCCTGCACACATGTGAGTCCCTCCAGAGGTGTCCCGCAGCTCCGGGGTCCCTCCAGAGGTGTCCCGCAGCTCCGGGGTCCCCTCAGAGGTGTCCCGCAGCTCCGGGGTCCCCTCAGAGGTGTCCCGCAGCTCCGGGGTCCCCTCAGAGGTGTCCCGCAGCTCCGGGGTCCCCTCAGAGGTGTCCCGCAGCTCCGGGGTCTAAATTATGGCTGCTTAATTACTTTTCTGCAAAAAAGGCCAAATCTGTCCTTCACCATTAACACTGTTGTTTGATTAAATTAAATTTGTATATGCTGTGCATTTAAAAATTTGTTAAATACTTTTACTACCTCTATTTTTATTCTATACTTTTTATTGCTTTTGCTGTCTATAATATAATATATATATATAATATATAATATAATAGATAGATCTATCTATCTATCTATCTATCTATTAATCAAATATGTTGCACACTGAAGTCTCATTGGCTCACATTAATGTGTAACTGATCCAGCATGTCAATGTTTTATCAGTTTTGTCCAGTAAAAATCTTGTGATCAAATTCAAAGGATGCTTTAAATGTTTGTGTCAACATAACATTTTGTTTGTGGACTTGAGAAGCTTCTAGTCTGCTCATCTTTTGTTACACTTTGTCTTCTCCCAAGTTTGCAAAAGCTGCATCGTGAAGCATTTCTTCAGCAGCAACAGGTGTCCCACGTGCAGCATCGTGGTCCACCAGACGCAGCCGCTCTACAACGTCAGGCGAGTCCCTTTTATTCCTGTCGTGGGTGGGTGTGTGTGTGTGTGTGTGTGTGTGGGTGGGTGGGTGTGTGTGTGTGTGTGTGGGTGGGTGTGTGTGTGGGTGGGGGTGGGTGTGTGGGTGTGTGTGTGTGTGTGTGTGTGTGTGGGTGTGTGGGTGTGTGTGTGTGTGTGTGTGTGTGTGTGTGTGTGGGTGGGTGTGTGGGTGGGTGGGTGTGTGTGTGTGTGTGTGTGTGTGTGTGTGTGTGTGTGTGTGTGGGTGTTGTAAAGCAGTCTGTTGAGTTTTTCTTTTGTTTTTTTTCTGCAGGCCTGACAGACAACTGCAGGATATTGTTTACAAAATGGTTCCCTACCTGGAAGAGCGTGAGTGTTTGTAGATCCAGTATTTACACTCGGATGTATTTGAAGGAAGTGATGTCATTTTTCCGTTTACATTTTAATGTGAACTTGAATGTGTTGCTTCAGTTGAAAGAGACCAGATTTGTGCCTTCTACAAAGAGCGAGGACTGGAGGTGCCGAAACCAGGTAAAACAGCTCAACCTTAAAAAGTCTTATTTATACATGTTGAGGTGAATGTTCGTATCGGAGGAAATAAAGGCTGACCGTTCTTCAACAAGACTCAGCTGGCCTCTCGCATGTGTTTTATCTTTCAACTTATTGTTTTCATTTTAAGAACTCGTGAGTTGCAAATTGAAAGCTGGAAACCCAACCGTGGTTTAAAATGTGAGAGTTCATTCCTTGAACCGTCTCCCGTGTTTTGTCTTCCCGTCGCTGCAGCGGTTATTTCCCCTCCAGGTCCGACTGTGACGAAGAAACCGAGGAAGGACAACGTTCCTCAGTCCGTGTTCACCATCCCTCCTGAGCTGGACGTGTCTCTGCTGCTGCAGTTTGTTGGGTGAGGATGTTTAATTTAAAAAGGCCCTACACAACAATCAAAAAGAAAATCTACTTTTTAAATGGATTAATCCCCTTTTTTTTTTTTTTTTTTTTTTACACATTGATTTTAGTGTTATACAGAAGACGAGTTGGGATTTAAGCTGCAGGAACTTCACTCATGCAACAAATATATCTTTTTGAAATTTACGAATCATTTCTCAAACTCATTATGAGGTTTATGAGTGATTTCTTTTTTTGTGTGCTGCTGTAGCGATTATTGTATTAATTCACTGACTAAACATGATTTCATTTTCTTTGAAGTAATCAGGCCTGGTGTCATTTGTTTGTGTAAACCAGAGTCATTTTAACAGCAGACATTGGATTTCGTAGATGATAAGCATTATGAGTGCATGCATTATGCACTTTTTTAAATAGAAAGAAAATGTGATTTGTGTTCTTAATTAGCCGTGTGTGTTCCTGCTTTGACCTGTTCAAAGGTTTGTCCTGGAGAAGACGCGGTTCTCGCGGTGCACTTCGGTTTCATGTGAAGACACAAAACCATTAACTAAACAACAGCTGGCGGGTTTATTGCAGCTAATTAGATTTGTGCCACAGGTGGAAATAATTCTCTATTTAGCAGTTTAGAGTTTTGCTTCTTGTCTTTTCACATAAATATGACTGAGATGCTTGAATCTGTCTGTCTGCTGCTTTAAGGAAAAAATGGAAACCTGTTTTTTATTTAATTTTTTTTATTTTGAATGCAATGAATGAAATGATGCTCCAGTCACGTAAACATGCCAGCAGATGGTCCTGTTGTCTTTTACTCACTGGTTTTCTTGGTACCAAAAAAGTTGTTCTTCTCTTGACTCTTTGCCTCCTTTTTTTTTTTTCAGGGCTGAAGAAGGCATCCACAACTATAAGGTAACGCGTTGACATCTTTTAATACCTACACCGGTATTTATTACAGGTCTTATTAGATTATAAAGTCTGTTCTGTGAGCTACACCGGGGCTTCATTCATTAAAATACCACGGATCAAGCTGGCCTGTCATTTACCAGGAATAGTTTAGTCTCAGAGCAGTTTAGATATAGAACTCTTAAGTGTTAAAGAATGAAATAGTTTTAATATGTTTTGGTATTTTAACTCTCGACTCAAAGTATTTGGCTGCTGAGTATTTTCCTCTCTGGCTTCTGGCCTGTTAACTGGAGACAGAAGCTCCGTATGTAAAGCCTGGGAGCACGGCTGCTGCGAGTTGCATATAATTTGATATAATCTTAAAAATGCTGATTCAGTCAAGGTAAACTCGTACACACGCTGTGTGTCGATGAGTAACCGTAACGCCGCCTCTCGTCCCGCTCAGCCGCTGCAGAGGCGGTACGTCCGGGTGTCCGGCGAGGCCACCGTCCGCCACGTGGAGCTCTTCATCAGGAGGAAGATGGAGCTGAGCCCGACGTGTCAGGTGAGTCCGCCGGCTCGCGGCCCTCCTCATCCTCATATCTGCTGTCGACAGCAGAGGAGCAGCAGAGGAGCTGCAGAGGAGCTGCAGAGGAGCTGCAGAGGAGCTGCAGAGGAGCTGCAGAGCGACGTCCGCAAGTGACTTTATGTCCCAGTGTGCAGCCGGGAAACATCGACCTCACTCGTATGTCTTGATGTCCACGACTTCAGGGCAGCACACACCAACGCATATATTAAAGCACGCCTGTTGTTAGTAGTAACAATAATGTTACAGATATTAAAAGGAAAAAACAAAAGAAAAACTCAACACAGACTGCTTTACAACACACACACACACACACACTCACTCTGTGGTTTATCGTTGACGTGTATGAACGGCCGAGTGGATCCACGTCATACGTGTCCCAAACGCGTCTTAAGCAAAAGTAGCAGGACAGTATCGTCCACGCTTCGGTTTGTTTCACCTGTTGAAACGATGAGGATGAAAACGAGCAGGGAGGAGGACACATGTGTCCCCCGGACAGATGGGACGCCCACTCGGGTCAAAACTCAGCAGGACGCCTGCATCCAAAGGACAACAGACACTTGGTGGAGACGAGCTTAATCGGATCATCGTCACATTATCAGTGCCGAGCTTCTGCTGCAGCATGAATACACGTCTCGTGATCACGTGTCCCGTTTCCACCAAACAAATATCATTATTTTAGATCGATCAGCTGCAGAGTGTGGAGGTGTCGCTGTAGTTTGTATTTAGTAACACGTGGAGGAGGATTAGCAGCTTAACCGACTTCCTGTCCTCAGTGCTGCAGGTCATCGCAGCTTCAGTGACGCCACTCTCACTTTAACATCTTCATCATTTCTGCAGAAGAATTCAAACGGATTCTTTTTTTGAGTTTTTCAGTCCAGATTCAGGTTTTCATGATTTTCAAAATTCAGTAGGTTCAGTTGAATTAAAGCAGATCAATTGCTGTTCTCATGACTTCAGATTTATTCGCATTTTGTCCTCCAGAGTTTTGAACTGAATATTGATATTTACACAATAACAAAATTCTCTTGCCTTCAGAAGCTCTGAGTGTTTTTAAAAGACAACTAAACCCCTTTGATCATTTCAATCTGGCTTTTCTCGTGACGTTCATCATCCTGATCTACAATGTTGATTATTGTTTTTATCCCTGCTGTTTTTCTTTTACTTTCCTGAATTTGAATTGTTGATTCTTATAACGTTGTTTTTATTGTTGCAATTTGAATTTCTTCATTTTATTTAACTTCCATTTTGACCAGTGTGCTGCTGCTGTGTTTGTCCTGCAGGTGGATGTGGTTTGTGGAGATCACCTCCTGGATCACTACCAGTCACTCAAAGACATCCAGAGCTCGGCGGGTGAAGACGCTCTGCAGGTAGGAACGAGAGAAACACGCCGTAAACACAAAGCTGAGTTTTAACACGAGATGCGAGTGAAGATGCTTTTCCCCGTTCGCTGCAGGACGGGCTGCTGGTGCTCCACTTCGGCCTGGTGCTGCCCTCCCAGGCTTGAACACCAGAGGTCCAGAAGGTCAGGCGGACTGACCCTTTTGGTTTTCCTCTTCAGCAGACTCTTGTCATAAAACAGAGTCGAGTCTCTAACTGGCTTCATCACTACAAACTCACCGCTCTGTAACTTCACTTAACGCAAAACATTTGATGAAAGTCGCTTCGTTCGGCGGCGAGCTGTAAGCGGTGAAATGTAAAACTGAACTCTGATTTTCTTCAGGACGCCGCCGTCATTACACTGGACGTACGCTGGATTGACCAGCGTGTACAAAATGAATTTTACCTGCTGAATGGAAACGATGAAATCACGTTCCTGCTGCCGAGGTTTCTCTTTACGTGAAACACTGTCGCCGTGTCTGAAACTCCTCGCTTCTCCAGCACCTCCAGGTCTGAAGCCTTCACAAGCCATCGTTATGGAAACCAGGGACTCCAGTCTTGATCTCTTCCTTGTTATGACTTCAGGGGTTGTGTGTGTGATTTCATTTGAAACACTGTGATTTTTAAGGGCTTGAAGCAAAAGGGCTACCACTACCAAAGGTGTGTGTGTGTGTGTGTGTGTGTGTGTGTGTGTGTGTGTGTGTGTGTGTGTGTGTGTTTATATAGAGCTTAGGTTTACAGTTGCTTCCTACTAAATTACATTTAATTTAAGAGCTGTTAATTAATATCTGTATGGACCTGATAAAAACTTGTTTTCAGTACAAGTCATCGGAGCACGTATGAAGTTGTTCAAAGGGAGTTTGCGTGAAGAAATCTTTTAAGAGTTTTGTCACAAATACCCTTTCTACTTGCTTTTGTCAGTTTGAATTCATAAAAGACTGCACAACTAAGAAGTGTTTCCTAATTCCTGTTTTTTTGATACAGAGGGGGTTTTAGAGATGTTGGAATTGGGGAGATGAACAGCAGCGTCAGCCTTCACTGGGATTACAGTGTGGAAACCCCGTTCACCCCTCTGGAGGGCAGATCCATCAGGGACCAGTCGGGGTACAACACTGCTGTCAATACTGATTGATTAAAGGCTGCTCCAATGATTTCCAGATGAACCCAGTGGGATGCAACCAGAACATATTAGATTCTTGCAATGAATTTACATCCCGAACAGACTTGGCAATAAAAGCTCTTCATAATTTATCACCATAGTTTATATTCAGTATAATAACACCGTGCACAAATCAACAACTTTGAATATTCAAATATGAAATAATATACATATAACAGCTGATTTTAGTTACTCAAAGTCAAATTAATGGATTCAAAAAAACTTGGTTTTACATTTCTGAAGTGAAAGTGGTGTCAGCAACTAACAACAGAACTGCACCAGCGTCAATGTACCAAGATATTTCCACTAATGATGCACATTGTCAAAACATCCGAGGTGATAGAGTTCTGTTCTGAAATATCACGAGTCAACCGGCTGATGTATTTGACATAAATTAAGTTTGGATTTTGCTCTGACCGCAGCTCGAACATTTATGATAAATACGTCAACTCGGTGTTTGTTGGATGTAGTGTTTGAAATGTGTTGCAAAAAAAAAAAAAAAAAAGTCAGATCAGGAAAGTGAGTCGAGTTGTGAGTACGCAGTCATCAAAATATAAATGAAGGCTTTGAGTTGAGGCACTTTCTCAGCAGCTTTAAACAGACGTCCTTCTGTGTTTGTGAACAGATGGACTTCCAGTAATAAAAGAGAAAATGAAGACATTTGTCAATCATGTCATTTTATTCATTGCATTATCCAAAGCGACTGACACTACAGTGTGTGTGTCTGAACGCCTCGGCTACATGTACGATCTGACGTGAATATTTTTGACGAAAATCACGTTTGTTTTATTTCCTGCCACTAAAATACTTTCCAACACAACGAGGGGGGAAACCGTCCTTCCTTTTTAAAACAGTGACTGTCATCCTACACACAGTCGGTGTCTCAAGAAAGTTCAGAAAAACATTCACTGGTTGTCTCATAAGACATTTAACCTGTATTTAATACTCGGTCGAATATTTACTGTGGTAGAATATTCGCAAAGTGTTCGTTTCATTCGTTCTCGATTTTCAGGTTTGTCTTCTTTGCTTCACGTTGGAGATTTATGACTTTTTATTTTCACAAACCTTTTCATTTTATTTCAGGAGATTTTGATCGTTTTAGAGTCCAAACATCTAAACACTGAGACGTACATATCAAATACTAAAGGTTGATTATCACTCAGCTCTACTTCCAGAACAGTAGCTCTGTTGTTTCATCTAACAAATATGTGACTACGAGCTCTCGACACATCGACAGCATCCCGCCTGCCTGCGTTCAGTTGTTGGAGTTGATGTCTGCCTCGTCTTTATCCTCGCTGATGTCCTTGAAGCTTTCCTTCGAGGCTCCTTCTTTCTCCCTCTGGCTGCTCCTGGACGAGCCGGCCGAGGCTCGAGGTTGGTAGCTGAAGCTGGCAGCACTGAACAACATCCCTGAGTTAAAGTGAGTCTCCTCCCCCTCCAGAAGTTTCCTTATAGGATCAGAGGACACAAATGTCAAGCCGCACACAGAGAGGATATAGGAAAGAGGCTGTTTCTCTCTCAGATATATACATTATTTAAATCTGCTTTTAA
The DNA here is from genome assembly GCF_029030835.1 of Brachyistius frenatus. Lineage (NCBI taxonomy): Eukaryota > Metazoa > Chordata > Actinopteri > Embiotocidae > Brachyistius > Brachyistius frenatus. The sequence continues at coordinate 25,540 of NW_027211026.1, read as the reverse complement.
ATTGGTATGAGGTTAAAGCCCCCCCTCCATGTTTACATTTATTGTTGCTCAACTTGCTGAAGGGGGTGAGTCTGTGCTCACTTTAAAGGTCCCATAGTTGACACTTCTGTGTTTTATTTGTGGTATTGACATCAATTAGAAGACATTTTTGTTGCTTCAAGTTCCAAACAGCATCTCAATATACTGCAGTTTTACATCGCTTGGGAACTCTTAACAAGAACAGGCCGTTTCTGTGTCTTTAAGGTGCACTGATATTCGTGACACTCTCCTCTGATTGGTGGACTTTGAGTGACGCGCGCCCGCGGCAACCACAAGGTTTTCTTTGGTCTTGCAGCCGCCAGCTCTGCGATGGAACGACAACTCTGCGTTTTCTTAAGCTTAAAAGGTTGGACAGTGAGCGATGTTGACGGTCGGCGTACGACATGAGTGTCAGTTTGTGACATCACAAACCGGCGTAAGTCCAAACGGCTCGTCCAAACAGCCCAGTTTAGAGAAGATGGGCTGTGTGCATTTCTCTTTGGATTGACAGTATTTAAATAGCACCTAGAGCCATTTTTATAATCAAAAAAAATAAATGAAAATCTAAAATTAAACACTATGGGACCTTTAAATGTCAGTTTAACTCCTGGATGTTGAAACACCTCATTTGTAGGCCAATCAGTGGCAACTGTCCGACGTCCAAAATATAACAGTTCACCTTTAACTGGGACGTGGAAACTTGAAGCCTCTGCTGTGCTTACATTGAGAATGGACTGGGAGAACATATATATGTATGAACAGGCTGTTTGTTTTTAAACTATATTTAAAGGATGTCATTTTTATTGTGGCAAAACCATATCGGACATGAAGTATTTTTCAAGGTTAAGTATTCTTCGACTAAAACTCGTCTGAATGGGACCTTTAAACCGAATGAACACAGTTTCTTTAACGCACTAACAGACACGGCTGCGTGTTCTTGAGTCCAGTCAGCACCTGTAAGCAGCTATCTCGATGTCCAGGGCCATCTTGACGTTGAGCAGGTCCTGATACTCTCTCAGGTGCTGGGCCATCTCTCCCTTCAGGTTCCTCAGCTCGGTGTCCAGGTGGCTAACAGTGTCCTGTTACAAAGGAAATGAGGAGTTAGAGATTACCGGTGGCGTCCAACCGTTAGCAGACCGTCTTTATTTAGTCGTTAATCCGCTGCTGTCGAGGTGTTTCTGTGTCACGTTGAACGGTAATAGCAACGTGGTATTCATGATACAGTTTCCTGTGATAGTAAAGTTTATCAGGAGATTTCCTTTTTGTTTCAACGCCGTTCGGGGCTTAGCTTAACCCCGAGTGAAAACCAGATGGCCTTCCTGTATCCGATTTAGCAGGTCGGAGGTTAATCTAATAGACGCGCAGGGTCAGCAGACTGAGAACCACTCCGGTCCTTCTCGCGCTCACCGAGGCTCGTTGGTCCGACGGACTCACACCAAAGGTCAGGAGTTGATTTCGGTGTACCTGAATCGGACATTTTGCTGTAACCTTAACGAGAGAGGCAGCGCTTTTACTTTGACGGGTGGTTTTTTTGCATTTCCTTATTCTCTAGTCTCGCCTGCTTTAAGACTCACTGCTCACATTTTTGTGACCTTGCTTGTAAAAGTTTCTGCTGATAAAAGAAGAGTTTGATATTTTAGAAAACATAATAGTTCACCTTTCTTGTTGGTTGCTTTGTTTCTACTTGTTCCTCGATATGCAGAAATTCAGGTGTGCAGTTAGCTAACAGCTTTACTCAAGCTGTGACATAACTGATGATGAACCTGATCCTGAGATCTGCTTGCTTCCAATCCTATTATTCTGCAGAGTTGTAGACAGTCATGACCTGCAGGCAGGACGGTGGCAGCAGGGCCGCAGCCGTGACCTTCACTTTCAACTTTGACCACGTCCGGTTCTGACGCTCGCTCACAAAGGGTTATTTCACCCTAAATAAACGTATTAAAAGGCGTTTTTCTTGCGTGCCTCGTGGTGCCGGATGGTGGAAACAGGTTTGGCTTCATCTACCTGTTCTGACATCTCTGTCTGTCTGTTTCTCCGACCGTCCAACAGAACTACAACCCAATACAGGAAGTGAATAGAACTGCTCCCTATCGAAGGAAAAAGTCCAAAATAAAAGCTGTTGTTATGTGTTGTGTGGATTATCGCCGGTATCATGGACTCTTTCTGGAAAGAAAAACATGTAATGCTCCAATACTGTGAAATTCCATTCGCCTCCATGTATCATGGAGTTGGACAAATAAAACTATTCTATTCTACAGCTACAGGTCAGGACATATCTAGTCCTGGTGTATTTATTTTGGAGGTTTTGTTTTGCAACATTCAGGAAGTTTGCATTGCACAGGTAAGACGGTGTTTTACAGGGAGATTCATATTCTAGAGGCCGGTAGGATGTGTGAGTGAGGAAAGCGGACGGTGACGCCGGTGTACTTCTGATTAACCGCGATCGCTTGCCTGCATGGCTGTGACTTCGGCGTGGTGTGCGTCCTCCATCTCTGAGATCTGCCGGTCCAGAGACTCGTTGGTGCCCCTCAGGGTTTCGATCTCGATGGTCTTGGACTGCAGTTGCCTCCTGAACTCGTTGATCTCCTCCCTGGTGGCCCTCATGGCCTCGTTGCTGCGGGTCGCCTGCTCGTTGAGGGTGGCGAACTTGCCCTTGTACCACTCCTCGGCCGACTGCAGGTTCTTGGAGGCGATGGACTCGTACTGGTTGCGTATCTCCTTCAGAGCGGAGGTCAGGTCCGGTTTGGCGAGCTCCAGCTCCACGGAGACCTGCTGCGCCTCCATCAGGCTGCTCAGCTCCTCAATTTCCTCCTCGTGCACTTTCCTCAGGAAGGAGATTTCGTCCATCAGCGACTCCAGCCGGCGCTCCAGGTCCAGGCGGATAGATGCGGCGTCATCCACGTCCTTTTTAAAGGACCTCAAGGTCTGCTCAGCTTCCTCCCGCGCCCTCACCTCCTCCTCATACTTTGCGCTAAGCTTCTGAAATGAGGCACGAGAGGAGGATTTAGAGGTGAGTTAATGGGATTTGGGTAATGAGATAAGATAAGGAAAAATAAAAATAAAAGGATATGAGATGGGACTTGAGATCAGGAGACAATAACAGAAAAAAGATGGTTTTGGGGATGAAAGGTGAGAAAAGCTGTGATTTGTGAGGGGATGCTGAGTGTGCAGCTGTAAATACCAACAGGAAGCATCCGGCGGTCTCACCTGCAGCTCGTCCTCCATGTTGTTCTTCTCGATGAGGATCTGGTTCTTGTCCCGGTTCAGCTCCTCCAGCTGTGAGCGCAGGTCTCTCATCTCCTGCTTGTAGAGATGAGCCACGCGGGACGGCTCGCTCTGCTTCTGCCGCAGCGTCACCAGCTCCAACTCCAGCATCTTGTTCTGCTGCTCCAGGTGCCGCACTTTATCGATGAACATGGCGAAGCGGTCATTCAGACCCTGTGTCACAAGAATAAACCTTTGTTTATCTGCAAACAAACCTTCCTCGTGGATTATAGTACCTGTCAGGCATCAAAGTGGAGGAACTGGATATCGAACCTTCTGACATCGTGTACTATTTAAACTTCCAAACACACTTGTTTCCGTAGCCTCATTTCTGAGCACAAAGTGAATCAATTACAAACTTACAATTTGTAAAACTCACTGTTGACACATGGGCAGAAGAACAATCTACAAACACAAACCTAACAAAGAGTAATATTAAGAAAAGTAGTAAATAGAAAATGGTCAAAGCAGTGTTTTCCTTCCAGCTCTGTTTTGGTCTCCACCACCTGGCTGCGTAGAAACTAAATTCTCTGCTGTCTTCAACAGCCAGCTGTTAACTTTGTGTGTCTGGCGTTTGGGGAGGTCACAAACTGGCAGCTGAGTAACAATTCAGAGTTCATCATTACAGGTGACCCCTTTTACTTTAGGCTACAAGTAATCATGCGATTCATTGTCCACGAAAAAAATAACAAAACGTGCAGTTGTGAAAATTGTGGTCAAATGAAGAAACACATCTGAAACGAGAGCCTCTTCATCTATTTTACCGCTGTGTTCACCTTTGTATCAGATCAGGATCTCAGATTTGGCTGTTTTATTGAGTACTAAAGAGTTTTTTGTTGTTGTTGTCTTCACTGAAGTAAATACTGCAACATCAGAATGTGGAAATACTCTATTACAAGTCCTGCAGCTTTAATTTCACCGAAGCAAATGTCTGTGAGTATTAACAGTAAGATACACTTAAAGTAATCTACGGCAAAAGTGCCTGTAATGTAGAACATATATATTATAATGGTCTGTATTTTGAGACAGACCTCCATCTTATTGGAGCAAGACACCCAGACGAGAAGCCAGGGAGGTTTGTTTCATGTCTTTCGGTGTCATTTCACATGTCTTGGTGGAAGTTTTGGATTTGTGTCTCTTTTTGTCCTTTTTTTCATCTCCCTTTGGGTCTCTTTGTTTTGCTGAAGCTCTTTATGGTCTATTTGTCATATATGAGTGTTTTGTGTCTCTATATTGTTCTTTTGGAGGCAGAAAATATCAAGCGTTACCTAAAACAGAGGGTTGGACCAGGGACCCCCTGACCCCTGAGGTCATGTATAGGCCCATTCAGTGATCTCTCCATTGTTGTTGTTATATTACATCACTATAAGCAGCATTTAAAGGCAAATCATGACAAGTTTGCAGGGTAGTTTAAAGTGGGGCTGAAACGGTTTTTTTGATTGACAACTGATTTGGAGGCAGATAACAGCAGTTGTAAGATCAAATGTGCAGCTAAACACTGGAACAAGTTGAACTTCAAATTCCTCAAATGAATTTTTAAATATACAGAACGTTTTTAAAAACAATCACTGATGTGTATAATAATCTGCAGCGTCTCGTCCTTTCCTCGGTTGTGGTCACACCTACCTGCAGCTGCTCCTTCTCGTTAGTTCTAATGACTTTGAATTCATTGTTGACCACCGAGGTCTGGGTCAAGTCCAGGGACTCGGTCGGCATCGAAGAGAAGGAGGTGGAGGACCGACCGGTCCGCCTGTACAGGCTCATGGAGGACGCGCTATTGCGGGGCGCACCCAGGGATCGGAGCCCCGGGGTGCTCCGAGGACCCCCGCCGCTCATGCGAGAGGAGGAAACGGGGAACCGGGGGGCGTCCCCGAAAATCTTCCGGTAGGAGGACGCGGTGTAGCGGTCTCCGTAGCTCATCTTCGCTGTGACTCAAAGATAAAAGTGGCCGTCTTAAAGAGCTTTGCAGGAGCTTATAAACCTCAGGCTGCAGGCGGAGCGATCCATTTTACGCACGACGGTACACAAAACATTTGTGCAGAGGAGTGACGATATTTTAAAAAACCAATGCAGATCTTTAAAAAAAAAAAGAAAAAAGCCTCTTCATTTCGTCAAAAAGATGGAAGTGACCACGGAGGCGCACCACCAGCTTATTGCCTTTGAAACCTCATGTTTGACCGGCGGCTGTAACATTAAATATTGTTCTGGGTTTTATCCAAAGCAAGTGCACTTCCTTTAGTTTCTTGGACCCCTTTTCTGTCTGAACCGAAGGATCCATTTGGATGAGATTCGAAACGTCTCCAAGAAACTAAAAGAAGTCCAGCTGGGTCTTGGGATTGAGAGTTGGCTGTAAATAACCGACCTGAGGTCATCACACAAGGATCGATATGTACGTTTTCAAATTGAGAGTTCTGCACTCAATGTCAATTAGTTTTAACTTTTCATGACACAGCAACAAGCTGAGAATCTCCGAGCACTGACGTCCAGTGGTTTCTGTGTGTCACAGGTTTGCAGCCGTCCTCAGCACGAGTCCACGAATCCAACATGAACTGACCGTTTTTGTTGCTTTTGCCTAAATGTCCGTTTTCCCCCTAAAATATTGAAGTTTGATTGTGTAACACCGAATAACACGTTCAAGTTCATGTAAAGTATTTACTGTGCTCTGTTTTTATTGTGTCTGCATAATTAGATAGAATAAACCTTTTCCGGTGTTTTTATTTCAATGTGTCTAAATGATCAGCAGAATAATTTGCCTGATCGATCCTTTAATCAGAACTCACAAGATTTTGGTTGAAGGAGCCGAGATGGTGTTTTTATTCCCGTTCAACCGTCACTCACATAACAGGTGTAGTGTGGACTGTATTTATCAAGTTACAACTTGAACCCTGTTGTATTACCAACTGGGCAGTAGCTCCAGGACCATCGACCCCATTAACTCATCATATTGTGCTCTTTACTGTCTGTCAGAGAAGCCCAGAGGCAAACTCTGGTTTTATCAGCGTCATTATTTCAGTTTATTCTGGCCTCCTGTCGAGCATATTCATACATAAAGTTGTGTCTCATAAAAGAATACCAATCAGAGGAGCACATAGAGTAGAAAGCCTGGATGACTCCAGGAGGACTGGTTGGTTTGTGGATGTGTGGAAAAATAATATTGAAGCTACCGTATGTGTTCTATTATGCAAGTACAGAGAAATGGTGCTGGTGGTACTCAATGGGTTAATCTGACCTCATGTACTTTATCCAGATCCAAGCTGCTATCTGTAAAAGAGAAAAGTTGCAACCTGAGCAATCTGACAAAATCGTGTGTTCTTGTGTTAATGACATTTCAATTAGTCTATTACTGTGACGTTCCCTTTAACAGTGACGTCATCATGGCTCCTTCATAAGGTGGCCTTGAGGGTCAAACGCTAAATTACGTCACAGAACGCAAAAACATTTCACTAAACTCACCCGTTGAGTGAAATATTTTTTTTAACTAAAATTGTAAAATGTTTTGGTGTTCTGTGAAATGATTTTGCATTTGACCCTTTAGGGCCGTCATTTTATTGCATTACTGAAACAGTCTTGTACAGTTGTACCATTTCCTTTTTCTTGTTTTTTACAACGTTTAGTTCGTGTTTCTGCATCACGTTCAAGATATCGTCTCCTTGGACAAATACCCCGGTGTGTTTTCTCTAAAACCCTGTGGAATCTTCACGATGCAGATTGGATTTTCCAGTGGGAATCTTTTCAAATAGTGAGGTCCAAAACCCAGTACCACCTCCACTAAACCACCGAAGAGTGGGGATCAAATTATAAATTGGAATTCTTCAAGTATTCTATGTAAATAAGTTCACTCCCTTTGACATTTGATTCAATTCAAACATTTAATTAATTAAATCAGTTAAGTGCAACCACTTGCCTCAAAATCATTAAGTAGAATCAACTTATCCGGGTTTACAGTTGAAAGTTTTCTTTCTTTCTTGACACTAGTTTGGACAAATCCCTCCTTCATCTTCCTCTCTGATGCAAGTGGGTAGATTTGCATGATCTTTAACTCACGTTGCAAATATTTAATGTTTTTTTTTAATTTATTTAATCAGCCTGTGTTTAATGCGATCTGACAGCAGACAAAAACAAAATATATATTTTAAATTTGTATTTATTTTGTCCTGATGACCACATCTTCTTGTGGTTCCTCTTTGCATTCAGCGTCATTAAAAGTGAATACAGGGCTGTTGGTGCCGGCTCCTCATTGGCTTCAAGGGTCTCTAAACCTCTCTTTATCACCGTCTTCTTCTTCCTCTTCTTGTACGGGCAGCGTTGTTTTGAGTATGTTCTCAATGTCTATCGCTGCACTAGACACTTTCTCACTTGTTCTGTCCGATGGCTCCATCTGAATCCAGAGGAGCACCTGCTCCAAGAACTTTGCCTGAAAAAAGGCGTCAATGAAGAAGTGTCTTCAGCTGCAATACCAGCGAGTGCCACTAGAGGTCGGCTCCAAAAAGCCTCCGGCTCCATAGACTCCCATTCAACTTCTCTCATCAAATCCAAAGTGAATAAAATGTGTCCATCAGTTATCTCGGTGTTGTTAGCTAAAGTCACTCCTTCTTATTAGTTTTCTGGAGGTCCATCTGAAAATAATCCCTCATTCATTAGAAAAGAAGATTCAAGAACACCTGTTTTTGGGGGCGTGTCTGTTTGATTGACAGGCCTGTGGTGCAGTCAGGTTACAGCTATCGGTGGGCGGGACGTAGTGTCATCAGGTTTCCGATCAGATCGGTCAAATCCACCACTGGCTCCTCCCCCAGCTCGTCCAAATATGGTCACTTCCTGCTCCAAACTGCTCCAAACGAGCAAGATGGCACCGGCCAAAGTCCAAACTCAGCTCATAACGGCCGTTCACAATGGATGACGTCACCACTGGTTGCCGCTTTGCTATTACTGATTGATTGTCAACATCAATTTTATCAAATCAATAAAGAGTCATTCAGATGCTAAGTTCACACAACTTTTTTTGTTTTTGTTTATTTATAATAAAAAAAAATGCCCCTCCTCCTGCTTAGTGTCCAAATATTACATTTTCAATGCACCTAAAAAGTTCACCGACAAACGTCTTACTAAAAGAAATCTAAGATGACATTTGTATTTTTCACTGCATTTGCTGAGAGAACAAGTCTACACATTTAAATGTACAGAGCACAACATCAATCTACCTTCTATGCAGAATGTGAAAGGAAAATAAAAAAACTATAATAAAATAAATAAAATCCACAATAACTGTGACTCTGTTCTGTCCAGTCGCAGATAACGTGTTGAAATACCCTTTCCGGTTTGTGAAATGTTTTTTGTGTTTTCGCAAAAGATTTTGCTTTTTGTGAAATGTTGGTGTTCTTCTGTGAAATGTTTTTTTTTGTTTTGTTTTTTTTTTTGCGTTTGACCCTTCAGGGCCACCGTACCTGCAGGGTGTCATCACACTTCTCCACCACCTGAGGGTGCAGCAGGACAAGACGAGTCAGAGAGCGATCCAGAAAAGGAGTACAAATAATAACAAAAAGTCATTATGGATGAAGTGGTTACTTTTTTTTGTTTTGTTTATTATTATGACTTCCAGGTGTGCAGTAATAAAGCAGTGGATGACTTTATAGTGCAAAAGAAACTCAGTCTGTTTCACTGCATGTGAGCTTCTTCTCTGAGAAAGGAGATTCCACGACTCCTTCTGCCAACTGAAGAAATGAAACATTTGAATGTGAGCGGAAATCATGTGATGTGATGTCACTAATCAGTCGCGGTGCGTGGAGGAGGCAGCTTCTTCCTCGGAGACCCAGCAGAGTGAAACCAACACGATGACGGGGAGTTGCACTGCATGTTGGTTTTCTTCTTCGTGCAGCGAACCGGAAAATGCACCTCAATGAAGCACATTTAAACACTTTAAATGCTGCGTGCTTCATCATCAGACAGAAGAATTAGCAGCCACATCATGGCAGATTACAAAGTCTGTTGAATTCATTCAAACAATTTGGTGATGAGTGTTCAGCAGGCCTCTCTTATTATAAAACTCTAACCCCTTTAAAAACAACAGGCCCCAATTAAAAGCTGGTCTTCTTGGACATCAAATCAAACTGTGTTGGTTTATTTTATTATTGAATTATATTTATTATAATTAGGAAATACTTCTGTTCCTGCTGGTTTTAATTCAACAGAAGGTGCAACACAAACGTACCGGGTCAGCGTTAACTTGTCCAGGTTGGCCAGGCTGAGTGGGTTTTATCGTTTTATCATTATGGACTCATCCGGTTCTGAAGGAGGCTCATTTCTGACAGACTGTAGAGAAAAGAAGGTCGCAGCACTTTTCTTCTTTTCATTTTCCCGTCTCAGATGTTTGGGTTCAGTGCAGCCAAACCAGTATCCAGTTTACAAAATCTCAAAATGTCGTGAAGTTGTCGTGTAAATTATATTTAAATATAAAACACAACATATGTATATATTATTAAAAAAGAACATTAAAGCTGTCGGCCAATTCAGGGGCTGAATTCTTTGAATTTATCTTTATCACCTTCAGAAGTGTTTTAATACATAAGGTGATTCATTTCAAATAAATTTGATCAACTGTTTTTAAAAAAAAAAAATCAGTCTGACATAAATACTTGTGGAAAACATGCTGTAAACATTTTTATTTACTTCAGGTGTGTTTCAGTAAAAATGTATAATTTCCATTGAGAGATTTCAGTTTTTCATGTTTAGTAAATTTGTAGAAACATGTTTTTTTTTTATCATTAATGGAAAAAAGGCAATTTCCTTCATTCAAGAGTAAATCAACAGCCAAAGAGACTTGTGGACTGTATTTCTTCGTGGTGTTTTGACCCTCACCGTTAACCATGTGGCCGTGATAACATTCAGAGACATTTGTGTGCAGCTCCTTCTGAAATAATCCAGAGCTGTCATGATGAGTCCCAGAAATATCCCGTGCATGTTTAGCAGATGTGTTTCATCAGCTGTCGGTGCCACCCGTTCCCGTTATAGCACACGTTCTTATGGCTGAATTTGGTTTATGGTGTGAGCAGCGTTCCTCACACCTTTTACACTGATCTACTTAAAGGCTTAAAACTCTGCAGTGATATAAGTGATAGTATGTAAATAGTAAAACATGAGCAACTGGTTGTCTCTGTTTGAGAGCTGCACTTAAACACACACACACACACACACACACACACACACACACACACACACACACACACACACACACACACACACACACACACACACACACACACAC
>NW_027211026.1:5000-7500 GCF_029030835.1 Brachyistius frenatus | reverse complement strand
AAACACACGTGGGTTGTGGTGCGCGAGGTTCATCATTTCCAAACTGCAGGGAGACAAATATGACAATATTAAGGATGGGAATCGCTCTATTCTCTTCATGAAGAGTGTCTTTAAAATGTTATTAAATGTTATTATTACTCACCTGAAGTTTAGACACTCAGTTGCACGTGGGTTGCATTATTGTAATGCTTCTATAGGAATAATTTATTATTATAGATTTGAATTCTTCTGGTGTCACTTGGCAAGTTTCAGATGTCTACGAGTTGTTATCAGATCCACTGAAGAGACATTTCCTCTCTAAACTTCTCACGTTTTCATTTATGAGGTTGAATTAAGGAAAAGATGAGAGAAAAGATTAACGAAATGTGCACAGATTTGTGTTACAGACTTTTGTTTTTTCTTATTTGTCTCCCATCAATCATGTCGAGATGCCCTGGTCTGTCTGGTGACCCGTTGGAGGGACCTGAGCTCTGAGTTTGGATTAAACTCTTGAACTGTTTATAAAGTGTGTGGCACACAGGAGCCTGATTACTTTTACTTTTGATAATTGAAGTTCATTTACTTCTTTCCATTTTTGGATTTGGGACTTTTCCATTCTGATATTAACCAGAAGTACTTCTGATTCCACTGTTCTCGGGATGACTTTGCTTCAAAGAAATCTTATGTGGTCACTTGTTCTTAGCAGGATATAATAGCATTCAGATTTTTTTTTAGAAGCTTTAATTGTGTCCTAATACATAGATTTCCACAGCATCTGTCTAAAAATGACTAAATTCGCTGCCGTCAAATGGCCACGGGGGCTGTAGAGGAATTTTGTCGACGGGATTACACAATCAACCGGGTTTCTAATTTAGCAGCTAATCCAGATTAAGGTGCTGTGGTTCGTCTGTGTCCCCGGCCGGCGGCTCAGACGCTGCGGTCTGTTTGGCAGACAAAAATCAGCAGCCATGCAGTGCTCGTCGTCTCCGCCCGCAGCCCGGGATCATACGTCGGAAACCCAACTTCCACTTTGAAACCCCTACGAGACATTTAAAAGTAGACTTTCCCGATCCAGTACAAACTACCCACCTGCTTATCGTTTAAAGAGAGAGTCTGATTTCTGAACGCTGCCTTGACGACCAAATCTGGACTCACTTTGACCTCAGAAAATCCTCACGCACGCAGCAGCTGCTGCTCGAGGGGAAGTGTGGCTGAGTTGGTTCTCACCTGACCAATGAACTCAACCTAATAGTGCAAAAAACACTCCACAGGAGAAATGCATCTACAGGTTAAAACCCTTAAAGAAGCACTTTCAATGAGATGCGCAATAATTAAGTCCCAAATTTCTTGCAATGTTTGCTCAAAATGGCCTTGAATGGAACACTAAACTGCAGCTGTAATGTTTTCTGTGGTGAAATTTTGCATGTGCGTGTCATACATGAAGTTGCCAGTGTGAGATATCAGACAGGTGGAGCACTTCTTGGTCTAAAACTGCTGGTTAGTGGTTCTGTTCCTTTTTTTTTTTTTTCTGACCTTCTCCTTTTTTAATGCTTTTGGCATTCAGTATGGAGAATCTGACTGAAAGAGAGACAGGGAGGGAGGGAGGTGGGGGGACGTGAGGGAGGGCTCTGTGAACTATAAATAGACAGTGGGAGAGTGGTTGTGATGATAGCATCACCACACAATAATCCCTCAGTAAGACTGGCGTTACTCCGCTGCTCTACGCTCGCAGGACCAGTGCAGGTATCTCCCCTCTAGGTTTCACCGACACGGTGAGCCGGGTTATCTGGAGAACCTCAGACCCTCGGCTCGGTGCCCCCCGCCCCACTCCCCCCCGCGTCTACATGTTGCATTAAGCTCGTTAATATGGACCTGTGGGTAAAAGAGAGCATGTTTAGGTCTGACCTGAACTCCTGAAATTCACAATAATCCTTTTTAAATTCTGCTGCGTGGACGGAGCCTCACCGGCCGGTCAGGCAGCAGGAGGTGCAGATCATGTTCCTGCGATGTCGTGGGCTTTAACTGCCATTTGTTGAACGTCATGCTGGACTCTCGCTTGCGGCTCCCGTCAGCTCTCAATCACCAGGTCTTCAGAAATATTGCTCTGGATGTGGAAAAACTGTCTGTAAACTCTGACTGTAAAATGACAGATTAAAAGCGATCACGGGGGGGTCATGGAACGTTTTTTTTTTTTTACTATAGATCTGACAGTTTGCTAATCCTGGTCCACTTACTGTTGCTATAGAGATGCAAAATGGTGGGTGCTACTTTGGAGCGCCTCTGGTTCCAGAATAAATCCTGGTTATTTCTCCCATAGAAAAATGTTGGGTGACTCATAGTTGGAGCTGATATGCTCCTGATTCAAACTTAAAATTCACAAGAAATGCGTCATTAAGTATCTGGTTCTTCGATAAAAAAGTTAAAGGTACAAGCTTGTGTAAATAAAGTGCTCAAGGGGGATGTTTTTAACTACAACTCCCACAATGCATTTCAGAGAGAAACATTTAAAATTCTGCCTCCA
>NW_027211025.1:5000-181644 GCF_029030835.1 Brachyistius frenatus | reverse complement strand
GAAATTCCCTGTTGATCTCCTGACAAAGTCTCAGTCTCTCCAAAGATTTTTCTAATGCCCCGTAAAAAACCGTAGATCCCTGCTGAAGATCTCCGGGATGTGGAATGATCTCCTTATCAATAATGCTCCTGTATCAGGAATGATCTCGTGTATGAGGAATGTTCTCCTGTATCTGAATGACTCCGTATCTGGAATGATCTCCTGTGTCAGGAATGATCTCCTGTATCTGGAATGATCTCCTGTATCAGGAATGATCTCCTGTGTCAGGAATGATCTCCTGGATGTGGAATGATCTCCTGTATCAATAGATGCTGATAGGAATGATCTCCTGTGTCAGGAATGATCTCCTGTATCTGAAATGATCTCCTGTTTCTGGAATGATCTCCTGTATCAATAATGATTTCCTGTATCAGGAATGATCTCCTGTTTCTGGAATGATCTCTAGTATCAGGAATGATCTCCTGTGTCAGGAATGATCTCCTGTATCAATAATGATGTCCTCTATCAATAATGATCTCCTGTATCAGGAATGATCTCCTGTGTATGAGGAATGATCTCCTGTATCAGGAATGATCTCCTGTATCTGGAACGATCTCCTGTGTCAGGAAAGATCTCCTGTATCAGGAATGATCTCCTGTAGCTGGAATGATCTCCTGTATCTGGAATTAACTCCTGTTTCTGGAATGATCTCCTGTATCAGGAATGATCTCCTGTGTCAGGAATGATCTCCTGTATCTGGAATAATCTCCTGTTTCTGGAATGATCTCCTGTATCTGTAATGATCTCCTGTATCAGGAACGATCTCCTGTAGCTGTCCTTGTGACAGCAGCTGGAGGAGTCTTTTGGAGAACGTCCTCCTCTGTCCCTGCAGCAGGTGGTGTAGAGGGTGGACAGGATTATCCAACATGGATAACAGTTTGTTCAGCGTCCTCCTCTCCACCACCTTTTCCAGACTGTCCAGTTTGCAACCAATAATAAGGGCCTTCTTAACCAGTTTGTTAAGTCTGAGCTGGTGTCTCCGGCTCCAATGTTGCCCCCCCCCCCCGCTCCGACCCTCTCCTCCTCTCCCCAACAGCAGACTACTAGAAGTACAGTTCACTGGCCACAACAGATGGTAGAACATCTCCAACATCTGGCTGCACACATTGAAGGATCGAAGTTTCCTCAAGAAAGAGTCGACTCATCCCCTTCTTGTAGACAGCGTTGATGTTGGTCTTCCATTCTAGTCTGTTGTCATGGAGACACCAGGTACTTGTACTCCTCAACCATGTCCACCTCCTCTCCCAGAACTCTCAGCGGTTGTGGAGCCGTCGTCTTCCTCCTGAAGTCGACCACCATCTCTCTGGTCTTGGCCACGTTCAGGAGCAGATGATTTCTTCCCCCCACTCCACAAAGTCCTCCACTACTGCCCTGTACTCGTCCTCCTGTCCATCCCTTATACCGACCACTGACTCCTCCTCCCGTCCATCCCTTATACACCAGCCACACTGACTCCTCCTCCCGTCCATCCCTTATCCACCGTCCACTGACTCCTCCTCCCGTCCATCCCTTATACACCGTCCACCGACTCCTCCTCCCGTCCATCCCTTATACACCATCCACTGACTCCTCCTCCCGTCCATCCCTTATACACCGTCCACTGACTCCTCCACCCGTCCATCCCTTATACACCATCCACTGACTCCTCCTCCCGTCCATCCCTTATACACCGTCCACTGACTCCTCCACCCGTCCATCCCTTATACATCCTACCACTGCAGAGTCATCAGAGAACTTCTGCAGATGTCTCTGACTTGTTACTGGAAGTCAGTTGTGTAGAAGGTGAACAGGAAGAGACAGAACAGTTCCCTGAGGAGCTCCAATACCACTGACCACCGTATCAGACAGAACACTGCCCAGACGGACAAACTGTGGTCTGCCTGTCAGGTAGTCAGTGATCCAGGAGACGGTGGACGTGTCCACCCCCACCACCCGCAGCTTCTCACTCAGCAGCAGTGGTTGGATGGTGTTGAATGCACTGGAGAAATCAAAGAAAGTGATTCTCACAGAGTCACCGGTTCCATCCAGGTGAGACTGAGCTCATTGCAGCAGGTAGATGAGGGCGTCGTCCACTCCCATCTAGTTACTAAAGGAAACATTGAATAGGACGTCCTCACCGTCCACTGTGTTTTAGCCTGTCTGTCCCAAAGCGAGCTGAGACAGGAAGCTGGAAACAGAATGTGGAGACCTGCAACAAGCCGACGAGGAGACGTTCAGGTTGAAAGAAGAACAAAGTCAAACGTTGTTGAGAAGAGAAGACGTGATGAGCGAGACGAGAAGCAGGTTGAAGGTTCACTTTTGTTTCTGTGCTCACTGGAAACATCTTCATTTCAGATTTAAGCAGCCTTTTTCAGCCATTACTACATTTGATCTGATTATATAGGGGTGGCACGGTGGTGCAGTGGTTAGCATTGCTGTTCACAGCAAAGGCTCCTCGGTTCAAAATCCAAATCCTGTCTTCTGGTGCAGAGTTTGCATGTTCCTGGGCAATTTCGGTTCCTTCAAGTCCCCATCATCCAAAAACATGCACCTCAGGTCAGGTTACTGGCGCGCGCTTGCGGGCAGCCTGCATCTCCCCGCCCTCAGCTGTAGGGAGCTCGTGAATAAAGTAAATAAAAAAATATGAAGATGGACAATTTTGTCATTCAAAAGGTTACTTATTGAAAAAAGATTCTCTTTTTCATGTGTGAGTGGATCCTGAAGATATAATATGAATATCTCTCATGCCCCGTCGTAGTAACACTGATATAAGTAAAAGTAGCTTGTTCCCCTCTGCTTTAGCCGGCTCAGCACAGGTCTGTACCGCAAAGCACAACTCTGATTTCCTCATGTCCTGAATAACTTCTCTCTCTCATCATCTAAGTTCAGCACTTAAACTTTTGAGTAGAGCTGAAATAAGAAGTCTGATTGTGCTGTGCATAAAATGCAATTGATCGAGCTCAAAAGCATGGTTGGACAAAAAAGCTCGTTTTTAATATTATTTGAGGTCCTGGTCAGTTTACATTCATATGGATGGTTTGGTGATACATAAAGTCAAGGAGGGAATAGAGCATTTCTTTTGAGTCTGAATTTAGAGTCTGTGCTTTTCAGCTGTTTCTAGGAAGCAGTACGGCACCATACAAATTCATCTGTATCAAAGTATTAAAGTACCAGTAGAAGAGATTTTTTAAATGTATTTGTAGAGCACTACTTACTTCTAGAAAAGTAGACATACACCTGAAAAATGTATTTCAAATGAAATATATATCGTTTGAAATGCCCAATTTACAGGGTAAAAAAAAGGCAAAAGTCTGAACCCTTACACTTGTGTGTTTATTATCATATATGATAGACTGAGACATGCATTTGTATTTCTAGAAAACAGTAAGAGAACCTTTGCTAACTTGTTTTTAAAAATATTTTTTTCCAAAGGTCGAGAATACAGTCCAGCAGCCTGCACTCCCTAGATCTAAATATCGTATCGTTTGATTTTGGGGGAAAATTCTGTGAAACAGCCACAATTTTCATTCAAGAAAACCTTTGGATGTGTTCATAAATGTCAGCATATGCAGCATGTGACCTTAATTACCACAATGTTCTTCATCTGGACCCCCACAACCACGCCATTCTGCCTGCAGATAAATGTATCCGTGGTTGCTGTTAACTGACAACACATTCACAGCCAGTAGATTTGCTACGGACGTGCAAGCATCTGAACTGGCAGAGCAGCTGGAGAAACCAAGCATATCCTGAGAACATACAACATCCACACAGACAGCTCTGGGCTGTGTAGGTGATCAAAATTACACAGGTATTCGGATGTTCTTTATCATGAAAAACATTTTATGAAGAAACTTCAGCCTGAACATATTGAGGGCCTCCTCACAGGGATCTGCACCAAAGGCTTGAAGACTATTTCCGCCACATCTTCTCAAAATATAGTTGTACAGTAGTCGGTCGTGTTGCCCAATGGAACATGTACATCACCATGATTTATTAATATCTGGATAAATAACTGCACATTGGGATATTAGTTATCATCTAGTTTGCATCGGGGATGCTCAGTTTCACAGTAGTTTATTAGTAAAATGTTTTCAGAGCGCCGGGGAGGAGCAACTGCTCTCCTGGTGCTGAAGATGCTCCAGACATGGTGGAAGTTACAGGATGTGTCTGGAGAGCAAAAGGTAAAATGCAGCCTTGCTCTGTTACAGGTGTGTATCGACCCAACAGTTGTGTCTGCAAGATCCCGCAACTTTGTAAATCCTTCCAGTGGAACCCAACAGATTTGATGAGGAAAGCAAATCCACACAGATTTTAACTGACTGACTCCACTTGTCGAACCATCGCCTGCCATGTACAGATTTCCTGACTCATTCACTTGGCTACACCATGGTTTACAAATAGTAGCAGTAGCTTTGTACTTTTTTTAAAAAAAAAGTTTTCCCCCCCTTTTTTTTTGGGCCCCCAAAAAAAAATTTTTTAAAAAAAAAAAAAGAAATTGGGGGGGAAAAAAAAAAAATTTTTTTAAAAAAAAAAAAAATTGGGAAAACCAAAAAAACCTTCCCAAAAAAAAATTTTTTTTTAAAATTTAAAAAATTTTTTTTGGGGGTTTTGGCCCCATTTCCCCTTTTAAAATCTTAAAAAAAATTTTTTTTTCCCCCAAAAAAAGGGGTTGCCATTTTAAAAATTTTTTTTAAAAAATTTTTCCCCCAAAAAATTTTTTTTTGGGGGGGAATTGGGAATTTTTTAAAAAAAAGGGGGCCCCCCCAGGGGAACCCTTTTTTTTTTCCCCCCCCCCCAAAACCCC
Organism: Brachyistius frenatus; assembly: GCF_029030835.1. Classification (NCBI taxonomy): domain Eukaryota; kingdom Metazoa; phylum Chordata; class Actinopteri; family Embiotocidae; genus Brachyistius; species Brachyistius frenatus. The sequence goes on along the minus strand of NW_027211025.1, from coordinate 176,819 downwards.
GGGGGGGAAAAAAATTTTTGGGGAAAAAAAAAAAAAAAAACCCCCCCCCCCCCAAAGGGTTTTTTTTTAAAAAAATTTAACCATTTTAAAAAGTAAATTTTTAAATTTAACAAAAAAATTTTTTGGGGGAAAACTTTTCCCCTTTTTTATTTTTTCAAAAAGGTGGAAAAAAAATTTTTTTCCCCCTTTTTTTTTGGGGGAAAAAAATTTTTGGGGGGGTTTTGAAAAAAAAAAAAGGGTTTTTTTTTTAATTTTTTGAAAAAATTTTAAACCTTTTCCCCCAAAAAAAAAAAAAACCGGGAAAGGGAAAAAGGGGTTTTTTTTTTTAAAAAAATTTTCCCCCAAAAAATTTTTTTTCCCCTTTTTTGGGGGTTTAAAACCCCGGGAAGGGGTTTTTTTTTTAAAACCCCCCCCCCTTTTTTGCCCCCTTTGGGGGGGGAGGGGGGGGGGGGGGAAAACCCTTTGGGGGGGGGGGGGTTTTAAACCATTTTAAAGGGGGAAGGGAAAGGCTAAACGCAAATTCTTGTACCATTACTATTAAATGACTTTAGCAATTATTGCACAATCCATTCATGCATAATGAGAGGCATAGTATGGGCAAATTTAAACAAGCTGTTTGAAGAAAAATGAAACACAATCTATAATTTTAACTTGATTTAAAAATAAGATACAATAAATACTAAATAATCCAGTACCTGGTGAGGTCTTCCCAACAGGAGTCTCACTGTTCAAACGCTGAGCTGCTGCAGACCGTCTCGTACTCTCCCAGACCCATGAGCTGATCTCCATAACCCTCCACCTCCTTCCTCCCACCCCCGATGTCCCCACAGGGCCTCTGCCGGTGGCTCACGTCCCTGGCAATCTGAACCAACAAACTTGCTGGTGGTCACTTACCAAATGTTTTAACTTAGTGTGATCACTATTAGGACTACAGGTTTACACAGTTTAAAAAAAACAACAAAACACATCTGTACTTTCCAGTGTGCGATTCATTGCCCTTTTCTTAGACCAGTTTTTATTGGACAGAAAAAGATTGATAAACGTTATTAATACAACACAGCTAATAATCTATGTATTTTCCCCAGACTATGTAGCTCCCTGTTTACTTTTTACAGCATGACCGTCTGCAATTTCATTTGAGTGTCAGAATTCTCGGTGCGTAATTGTGTTCAATGTATTCAAAAATTTCACAGTGTAATAAAAAAGTAGTGTTTATGGTGTGTCCACAATTTTAAGCTAACATTGCAATCACCACATTTTCCAAACATTGAAATGCCCGTTGTTCATCTTAACAGCCGCTGGTTTTGATGCAAAATGATGATGATGATGAAGTGTACAAAATCTACTGATCACTATTTAGTAAACCACGGTGTGTACTTTATGTAGAGAGGAGTGAATGAGTCAGAAATCTGTAGAAGGCAGGTGGTCAGAGTTTGACAAAAAAGTTGAACTCTGTCTGTTAAATCTGTGGATTTACTTTCCCTCTGCATCAAATCCTCTGTTGTAGCAGTTCCACTGGAAGGATTTAAAGTTGCCCGGGTCTTACCAGGCCTTTAACCTGACAGGTCGATACACACCTGCTAACAAACAAACACATTTCTACCATTTTATGCCACAGACACATCCTGTAACTGTTGTCCCACCATGTCACTGTTGGGTTGGAGCATCTTCAGCACCAGGAGAGCAGTTATCCTCCCAGCACTCAGCTATAAGGGGGAAACAGCGGCTTTATTGTTTTACCCCAATAAACTACTGTGAAACTGAGCTGCTGTGAGACCAGGCATCCCCCGATGCAAAGCCTAGATGATAAACTAATATTCCTCCAGGTAAAGCCGTATCACAGTGTGTAGTAATGCAGTTATTATCCAGATATTAGCATAATCGTGGTGACAATACATGTTCCATTGGGCAAAAGCATTTCGACTACTAACAGCTTACTACTATTTTTGAAAGGTAATGAAATGTAATAATCTTCAAGCCTTTGGTGCAGATCCCTGTGAGAGAGGAACGCCCCTCAGCTGGATCAATATGTTCAGGCTGAGAAAGTTTCTTCATAAAATAGTTCATGATAAAGAACATCCAGACTCTGTGCTGAGCACGGTCACCTCACAGCAGAAAGCTTGTCTGTGTGGATGTTGTATGTTCTCACGTTGTCTGCTTGGTTTTCTCCAACTGCTGTATTTTCCTGCCAGTTCAGATACTTGCAGGTCAGTTAACTGGTAAATCTGCTAGCTGTGAATGTGTTGGTCAGTTAACAGCTTGTCCCGGATGTATTCTGCATCTCTGCAAAGTTTAGAAATGAAAGCGTGGTTATTGCAAAAGTCAGATAAAGTACATTGTGGTGTAGTCACATGCTGCATATGCTGACATTTATGAACACATCCAAAGGTTTTCTTGAATGAGAATTAATGGCTTGTTTCACTCAAATTTTCCCCCCAAAATCAAACAATCAGATGCCTGTACTTAGATCTAGGGAGTGCAGATATAGTTTGTATTCTCGACCTTGGAAAGAGCTTATTTACCCCAAAACAAAACCCAAGTTAGCTAAAGGTTCTCTTACTTGTTTTTCTAGAAGCTTCTAAATGCATGTCATGGTCTTTGTCAGCAAACTGTAATGTATAAACACACAAAGTCATTCAAGGGTTCCTGAACTTTTGCCTTTTTTCTACCCTGTAGAACAACACTAAAGACATTTAAAACTGATATATATTTCATTTGAAATATATTTTTCAGGTGTATGGCTCTACACTTCTAGAAATAAGTAGTGCTCACCACAAATACATTTAAAAATCCCTTCTACTGGTACTTTTAATACTTTGATACAGATTGAATTTGTATGGTACGTACTGCTTCCTAGAAACAGCTGAAAGCACAGACTCTAAATTCAGACTCTGAAAATGTCTCCTGACTTCTCCCTCCTCCTTGACTTTATGTATCACCAAACCATCCATATAATTGTAAACAGTAGGACCTCAAATAATATTAAAAACGAGCTTTTTGATCCCAACCATCTTTTGAGCTCGATCCAGTTGCATTTTATGCACAACACAATCAGACTTCTTATTTCAGCTCTACTCAAAAGTTTAAGTGCTGAGGCTTAGATGATGAGGAGAGAGAAAGTTATTCAGGACATGAGAATCCAGAGTTGTGCTGCCGGTACAGACCTGTACTGAGCCGGCTAAAGCAGAGGGAACAAGCACGGGACAATTCTTTTACTTTTTATATCAGTGTTACTCACCTTTGACCACGAACATGAAACGGGGGGTCCAATTCATATTATATCTTCAGGATCCCTCTGCAGGTCACTCACATGGTTTAAGAGAATCTTTTTTCAATAAGTGACCTTTTTGAATGACAAAAACAAAACAAAGGCCTTGTCCATCTTCATATATTTTTTTATTTACTTTATTAATCCCTGAGGGGAAATGTCTTCCCTACAGCAGGGGGGCTCTCAGGGGGGAGATGCTGCAGCAGGCTGCCACTAGCGCGGCGCCAGGTAACCTGACCTGAGGTGCATGTTGTTGGATGATGGGAGGAAGCCGAGGAACCCGGAGAGAACCCACGCAAGAACATGGAGAACATGCAAACTCACACAGAAAGGCCCAGGACTGGATTTGAACCCGGAGCCTTTTTGCTGTGAGGCAACAATGCTAACCACTGCACCACCGTGCCACCCCTATATAATCAGATCAAATGTAGTAATGGCTGAAAAAGGCTGCTTAAATCTGAAATGAAGATGTTTCCAGTGAGCACAGAAACAAAAGTGAACCTTCAACCTGCTTCTCGTCTCGCTCATCACGTCTTCTCTTCTCAACAACGTTTGACTTTGTTCTTCTTTCAACCTGAACGTCTCCTCGTCGGCTTGTTGCAGGTCTCCACATTCTGTTTCCAGCTTCCTGTCTCAGCTCGCTTTGGGACAGACAGGCTAAAACACAGTGGACGGTGAGGACGTCCTATTCAATGTTTCCTTTAGTAACTAGATGGGAGTGGACGACGCCCTCATCTACCTGCTGCAATGAGCTCAGTCTCACCTGGATGGAACCGGTGACTCTGTGAGAATCACTTTCTTTGATTTCTCCAGTGCATTCAACACCATCCAACCACTGCTGCTGAGTGAGAAGCTGCGGGTGGTGGGGGTGGACACGTCCACCGTCTCCTGGATCACTGACTACCTGACAGGCAGACCACAGTTTGTCCGTCTGGGCAGTGTTCTGTCTGATACGGTGGTCAGTGGTATTGGAGCTCCTCAGGGAACTGTTCTGTCTCCTTCCTGTTCACCTTCTACACAACTGACTTCCAGTACAACTCAGAGTCAAGACATCTGCAGAAGTTCTCTGATGACTCTGCAGTGGTAGGATGTATAAGGGATGGACGGGTGGAGGAGTCAGTGGACGGTGTATAAGGGATGGACGGGAGGAGGAGTCAGTGGATGGTGTATAAGGGATGGACGGGTGGAGGAGTCAGTGGACGGTGTATAAGGGATGGACGGGAGGAGGAGTCAGTGGATGGTGTATAAGGGATGGACGGGAGGAGGAGTCGGTGGACGGTGTATAAGGGATGGACGGGAGGAGGAGTCAGTGGACGGTGGATAAGGGATGGACGGGAGGAGGAGTCAGTGGTCGGTGTATAAGGGATGGACGGGAGGAGGAGTCAGTGGTCGGTGTATAAGGGATGGACAGGAGGACGAGTACAGGGCAGTAGTGGAGGACTTTGTGGAGTGGGGGGGAAGAAATCATCTGCTCCTGAACGTGGCCAAGACCAGAGAGATGGTGGTCGACTTCAGGAGGAAGACGACGGCTCCACAACCGCTGAGAGTTCTGGGAGAGGAGGTGGACATGGTTGAGGAGTACAAGTACCTGGTGTCTCCATGACAACAGACTGAACTGGAAGACCAACATCAACGCTGTCTACAAGAAGGGGATGAGTCGACTCTTTTTCTTGAGGAAACTCCGATCCTTCAATGTGTGCAGCCAGATGTTGGAGATGTTCTACCATCTGTTGTGGCCAGTGAACTGTACTTCTAGTAGTCTGCTGTTGGGGAGAGGAGGAGAGGGGCGGAGCGGGGGGGGGGGGGGGCAACATTGGAGCCGGAGACACCAACAGACTTAACAAACTGGTTAAGAAGGCCCTTATTATTGGTTGCAAACTGGACAGTCTGGAAAAGGTGGTGGAGAGGAGGACGCTGAACAAACTGTTATCCATGTTGGATAATCCTGTCCACCCTCTACACCACCTGCTGCAGGGACAGAGGAGGACGTTCTCCAAAAGACTCCTCCAGCTGCTGTCACAAGGACAGCTACAGGAGATCGTTCCTGATACAGGAGATCATTCCTGATACAGGAGATCATTCCAGATACAGGAGATCATTCCAGATACAGGAGATCATTCCAGATACAGGAGATCATTCCTGACACAGGAGATCATTCCTGATACAGGAGATCATTCCAGAAACAGGAGTTAATTCCAGATACAGGAGATCATTCCAGCTACAGGAGATCATTCCTGATACAGGAGATCTTTCCTGACACAGGAGATCATTCCAGATACAGGAGATCATTCCAGATACAGGAGAACATTCCTCATACACGAGATCATTCCTGATACAGGAGATCATTATTGATAGAGGACATCATTATTGATACAGGAGATCATTCCTGACACATGAGATCATTCCTGATACTAGAGATCATTCCAGAAACAGGAGATCATTCCTGATACAGGAAATCATTATTGATACAGGAGATCATTCCAGAAACAGGAGATCATTTCAGATACAGGAGATCATTCCTGACACAGGAGATCATTCCTGATACAGGACATCATTATTGATACAGGAGATCATTCCACATCCAGGAGATCATTCCTGACACAGGAGATCATTCCTGATACAGGAGATCATTCCAGATACAGGAGATCATTCCTGACACAGGAGATCATTCCAGATACAGGAGATCATTCCAGATACAGGAGAACATTCCTCATACACGAGATCATTCCTGATACAGGAGATCATTATTGATAGAGGAGATCATTCCACATCCAGGAGATCATTCATGATACAGGAGATCATACAGGAGATCATTTCTGACACAGGAGATCATTCCAGATACAGGAGATCATTCATGATACAGGAGATCATACAGGAGATCATTCCTGATACAGGAGATCATACAGGAGATCATTTCTGACACAGGAGATCATTACTGATACAGGAGACCATTATTGATACAGGAGATTATTCCACATCCAGGAGATCATTCCTGACACAGGATATCATTCCTGATACAGGAGATGATTCAAGATACAGGAGATCATTCCTGATACTAGAGATCATTCCAGAAACAGGAGATAATTGCAGATACAGGAGATCATTCCTGGTACATGAGATCACTCCTGATACAGGAGATCATTGCAGATACAGTAGATCATTCCTGATACAGGAGATCATTCCAGAAAAAGGAGATCATTCCTGACACAGGAGATCATTCCAGATACAGGAGATCATTCCTGACACAGGAAATCATTCCTGATACAGGAGATCATTCCTGATACTAGAGATCATTCCAGAAACAGGAGATCATTACTGACACAGGCGATCATTCCACATACAGGAAAACATTCCTGATACAGGAGATCATTCCAGAAACAGGAGATCATTCCTGACACAGGAGATCATTCCTGACACAGGAGATCATTCCTGATACAGGAGATTATTCCACATCCAGGAGATCATTCCTGACACAGGAGATCCTTCCTGATACAGGAGATGATTCAAGATACAGGAGATCATTCCTGATACTAGAGATCATTCCAGAAACAGGAGGTAATTGCAGATACAGGAGATCATTCCTGATACAGGAGATCATTCCAGAAAAAGGAGATCATTCCTGACACAGGAGATCATTCCAGATACAGGAGATCCTTCCTGACACAGGAAATCATTCCACATACAGGAAAACATTCCTGATACAGGAGATCATTCCTGATACAGGAGATCATTCCAGAAACAGGAGATCATTCCAGATACAGGAAATCATTCCTGATACAGGAGATCATACAGGAGATCATTCCAGAAACAGGAAATCATTCCTGATACAGGAGATCATACAGGAGATCATTCCAGAAACAGGAGATCATTCCTGATACAGTAGATCAATCCTGACAGAGGAGATCATTTCAGATACAGGAGATCATTCCTGACACAGGAGATCATTCCTGATACAGGAGATCATTCCAGATACAGGAGATCATTCCTGACACAGGAGATCATTCCTGATACTACAGATCATTCCAGAAACAGGAGATCATTCCTGATACAGGAGATCATTATTGATACAGGAGATCATTCCAGAAACAGGAGATCATTTCAGATACAGGAGATCATTCCTGACACAGGAGATCATTCCTGATACAGGAGATCATTATTGATACAGGAGATCATTCCACATCCAGGAGATCATTCCTGACACAGGAGATCATTCCTGATACAGGAGATCATTCCAGATACAGGAGATCATTCCTGACACAGGAGATCATTCCAGATACAGGAGATCATTCCAGATACAGGAGATCATTCCTCATACACGAGATCATTCCTGATACAGGAGATCATTCCTGATACAGGAGATCATTATTGATACAGGAGATCATTCCACATCCAGGAGATCATTCCAGAAACAGGAGATCATTCCTGATACAGGAGATCATCCCAGAAACAGGAGATCATTCCTGATACAGGAGATCATTCCAGATACAAGAGATCATTCATGATACAAGAGATCATACAGGAGATCATTTCTGACACAGGAGATCATTCCAGATACAGGAGATCATTCATGATACAGGAGATCATACAGGAGATCATTCCTGATACAGGAGATCATTCCAGAAACAGGAGATCATTCCAGATACAGTAGATCAATCCTGATACAGGAGATCATTCCAGAAACAGGAGATCATTACAGATACAGGAGATCATTCCTGTATCAGGAGATCATTCCAGAAACAGGAGATCATTTCAGATACAGGAGATCATTCCTGACACAGGAGATCATTCCTGATACAGGAGATCATTATTGATACAGGAGATCATTCCACATCCAGGAGATCATTCCTGACACAGGAGATCATTCCTGATACAGGAGATCATTCCAGATACAGGAGATCATTCCTGACACAGGAGATCATTCCTGATACTAGAGATCATTCCAGAAACAGGAGATCATTCCTGATACAGGAGATCATTATTGATACAGGAAATCATTCCAGATACAGGAGATCATTCCAGAAACAGGAGATCATTCTAGATACAGGAGATCATTCTAGATACAGGAGATCATTCCAGATACAGGAGATCATTCCTGATACAGGAGATCATTCCAGAAACAGGAGATCATTCCATATACAGGAGATCATTCCTGATACAGGAGATCATTCCAGATACAGGAGATCATTCCAGATACAGGAGATCATTCCAGATACAGGAGATCATTCCTGATACAGGAGATCATTCCAGATACAGGAGATCATTCCAGATACAGGAGATCATTCCTGATACAGGAGATCATTCCAGATACAGGAGATCATTCCAGATACAGGAGATCATTCCAGATACAGGAGATCATTCCTGATACAGGAGATCATTCCTGATACAGGAGATCATTCCAGATACAGGAGATCATTCCTGATACAGGAGATCATTCCAGATACAGGAGATCATTCCTGATACAGGAGATCATTCCTGATACAGGAGATCATTCCTGATACAGGAGATCATTCCTGATACAGGAGATCATTCCTGATACAGGAGATCATTCCTGATACAGGAGATCATTCCAGATACAGGAGATCATTCCTGATACAGGAGATCATTCCAGATACAGGAGATCATTCCAGATACAGGAGATCATTCCAGATACAGGAGATCATTCCAGATACAGGAGATCATTCCTGATACAGGAGATCATTCCAGATACAGGAGATCATTCCAGATACAGGAGATCATTCCTGATACAGGAGATCATTCCAGAAACAGGAGATCATTCCATATACAGGAGATCATTCCTGATACAGGAGATCATTCCAGATACAGGAGATCATTCCAGATACAGGAGATCATTCCTGATACAGGAGATCATTTCAGACACAGGAGATCATTCTAGAACCAGGAGATCATTCCAGATACAGTAGCTCATTCCTGATACAGGAGATCATTATTGATACAGGAGATCATTCCAGATACAGGAGATCATTCCAGAAACAGGAGATCATTCTAGATACAGGAGATCATTCCAGATACAGGAGATCATTCCAGATACAGGAGATCATTCCTGGTACAGGAGATCACTCCTGATACAGGAGATCATTCCAGAAACAGGAGATCATTCCAGATACAGGAGATTATTCCAGATACAGGAGATCATTCCTGATACAGGAGATCATACAGGAGATCATTCCAGAAACATGAGATCATTCCTGATACAGGATATAATTCCTGACACAGGACATCATTCCTGACACAGGAGATCATTCCAGAAACATGAGATCATTCCTGACACAGGAGATCATTCCAGAAACATGAGATCATTCCAGATACAGGAGATCATTCCTGACACAGGACATCATTCCTGACACAGGATATCATTCCAGAAACATGAGATCATTCCTGACACAGGAGATCAGTCCTGACACAGGAGATCATTCCTGATACAGGAGATCATTCCTGGTACAGGAGATCACTCCTGATACAAGAGATCATTCCAGATACAGGAGATTTTTTCCAGATACAGGAGATCATTCCTGATACAGGAGATCATACAGGAGATCATTCCAGAAACATGAGATCATTCCTGATACAGGATATAATTCCTGACACAGGAGATCATTCCAGAAACATGAGATCATTCCTGACACAGGAGATCAGTCCTGACACAGGAGATCATTCCAGATACAGGAGATCATTCCTGGTACAGGAGATCACTCCTGATACAGGAGATCATTCCAGAAACAGGAGATCATTCCAGATACAGGAGATTTTTTCCAGATACAGGAGATCGTTCCTGATACAGGAGATCATACAGGAGATCATTCCAGCATGTGTTTCCTTCATGTTAGCAGTGACAGATTGCTGCACCTGTTACCTGTTCTCAAGATCTTTTAGCTTTTTGCTGAAGAGGTTTAACCTTTGTGACCGTTGTCCATCGTGGAAGGTTGAACAGCTGAGCAACAGCAATATTTAAAGAGATTCTGATACTAAACACATTGTTCTTCTTCTCGAGTGACAACAAAGTGATAAAAGAAGCCTTGTTTAAAAAAAAAAGGGGAATTTTTGTTCGTGACATATAGAGATTGCTGCATTTGATCCTATTCAACAAGTTAGTTGGTAAGATAATTTAAACCTTTGTAATGTTTTACAGTAGTTATTTGAACTATTTTGGTGCCTCCATCTGAGGCAGCGTTCTCCGTATCCAAGTGAAATTTGAAAAATAACCGGCCTTTATTACGTGAATGCTGATTTAGCATTTTCACTATTGAGATCCTGTTTCTGACTTCTGCCACATGTTTTTTCTTTGGTCACTAACTACTTCTGCATACTCACCGATTTCAACCATTCAAATTTTTTAATTGTTCAACTCTTTCAGGACATTTATGCTGACATTCAACTTTTTCAAACTTTTAGCATTTTCAAAATATTAAGCATTTCTTAGCCTATTTGTGACATTTGAGTGAATGAGGAGATTCTTCAACTCCTCTCAAACTTTCTGTCGTTGTCACAACAGCAGCCAGACATCATCTCTCAGATTCCTCATGTTTCCCGTGTTTCTTTGTCTAACTAATTATTTGTGTAACGTGTCCGAGCCGTCCTCTCCTGAATGGCAGCTCCGCCTCACCTGCTCCTGATCACAAGTGACAAAACTGCAATCAGTGAACTCATCAGCTTCTCCTTCTGAAATGATCTGGTCCTTCAACTACTCTGTGCCAAATGAAGTCATGCTAGGTGGAAGTTTCATTCTCTGTGTAACTTGTTTAACTTGTGTTTTTTTTGTTGCTTCTTGGATTGCAGCCTTTTCAGTCATCAGCTCCTGTCTACCTCATCTCATATGCGTCTTTTGGTTAAGTTTGATGATAAAATGGAATTTATTTTTGTTAAATCCCTGGTGTGCTCCGTCTTTGCTGCAGCCAAGAACTGGGCCATAACACAAAATATACTAAAATAATATAAAATACTCGTCAGAACATTTCAACATTTTAGTTTTTGTCATAAACAGCAACATAATTCTTCATAATGCTTGTAGGTAAGATTGGAGGGATATAATTTAGAGCAAGGGATTTAATTTCCAAAACGTCTTTGTCATTTAGACTGTGAGTAGTTGTAATGCTAATCCTTTCCTCCCAGTGTCCTTTTGACCATTATTCACAGGTTGGTGGTGAAGTGACCTTACACAAGGACTTTCTTATGAACCTCAACCATTGTGTTCATTACTGTAATCGTGACAAAAAAGCTTCTCTAACATTAAGAAATTACTCAAATCAAACTAAGTTGTTTTGGCACCTAAACCTAACAAAACCTCGACCACAGCATTGTCACATGATAACATGGATTGATTTATAGAAAGCACAGAAACACAATGACAAAAAGATGTCCTACGATGAATGGACGAACAACTAATTTAGATGTGTGACTGGTTGACTAACTAAGAACTGAAATACAAAATTCCACGATAAAAATCAGTGATTCCCACTGACCAGTATCAATGACAACCAGAGACCAGTATTTCCATGGTAACATATCAATGACAACCAGAGACTAGTATTTCCATGGTAACATATCAATGACAACCAGAGACCAGTATTTCCATGGTAACAAATCAATGACAACCAGAGACTAGTATTTCCATGGTAACAAATCAATGACAACCAGAGACTAGTATTTCCATGGTAACATATCAATGACAACCAGAGACCAGTATTTCCATGGTAACAAATCAATGACAACCAGAGACTAGTATTTCCATGGTAACAAATCAATGACAACCAGAGACTAGTATTTCCATGCTAACATATCAATGACAACCAGAGACTTAACAGAACCAGGTTCAGAGGTGGGCGGAGCATCTGTTAACAGAACCAGGTTCAGAGGTGGGCGGAGCATCTGTTAACAGAACCGGGATCAGAGGTGGGCGGAGCATCAGTTAACAGAACCAGGATCAGAGGTGGGCAGAGCATCTGTTAACAGAACCTTCAAACAGAACTTTCTTCTGTCCTGATGTCATTGGGGAGCTCATTCTACCATTTAGGAGCCAGGACAGCAAACAGTCATGATTTTGTAGAGGGTTTAGCTCAGTGAGGAGCAACAAGTTGATTGGCAGATGCAGATGTTTATCAGTATATTTTGGAGGATGTGTGGTTGTTCGGTCTTCTATTTCATTTATTTTATTGTCATATCACTCGATTCTCTATGAACTTTAAGGTAAAGCACATCAAACTGGCCTTTACTGATATGTGCTATATGAGTAAATTACACTGATTTGCCTTGAAACTATTGTGTGCTGCTTTGTATGATGTTGAGTGGGGGGAAACTGTAGAAAGCTGTTACCTTGCTGTTAGCCTCAGCTTACAGCTGGAGGTTTGTGTCACATCCAGTTTATAGAGAGCGACACCGCCTCCCCCACTGAGCCTGGCGCTGCTGTTATTATTTCCATCAGCATTAATAGTAGTTGATCTCAGCTTTCCCTGCTGTGGTTACACTGTAGAGTCGCAGCCTTGTGAAACTCGTCCTCTCAGCAAAAACAGTTGCACAAAAACAAGAGAGCTTAACCGCAGAGGTCCGTCGAGGAGGGACGGAGTAAATCCATGGCAGTCTGTCTGTTTGCTTTTATTATATTTCTCTTCGCAGTATCCCCATCCATCTCTCCTCTCACCGCCTGCTTGCTTTTATTTCAGAGGACCGGGCCATCTGTCCCCAACAATGCAACCAATTTAACCTTATTCAGCCCGTGAGGTCAGCGAGCACTCAGACCGGTGCTGAGACCGGATGCAGGAGCTGCCAGTCAGCGGTCCAGAGCGCCGAGCTCGTCTGTCCCGTCTCCGCCTGGCTGTGCTGCCTCGCAGACATTGATCGCCTCTGACAAGACAGAAACACTTGCTGCTGTCTTTCTGCAGCACAATGCCTGTGGTCTGTTCTTCACCCTGAAACTCTGCTCCTCCTTCCTTCTCCTCAAACAAAGAGCAGCGGTGAGTCCCCATGTGAAGAAACTGCTTTATGATCACACAGTCCCTGTTTTCCTACCCGAGGAACAAACTTTCCAGGAAACAGGGATGTTTCTTTTTCAATGCAAATGTTTTACAGTACAATGTAAATATTCAGGTTTCAGTTTGGATTAGCTTCTATCTTTTTCAGCGATTATCAGCGTGACGACGCATCGCCGGATGACATTTATGATATGACTCTGAGGTGATGTGGTGTGATAACAATGTAAATAGAGCAAATAAACACAGTTTTATTAAATGCATTTATTGATAAAGTGTCAGATCACAGCGGGGAGGCTGGGTTGTTCCTTTGTGTTCTCCTCCTGAACAAATAGATATGAGCAGTGACTGACTGACTGAAGTGATGGATGGCTGCAGAGCAGTTAATTAGTCATGTGGCAGAACAGCAACCGTCAAGAGGAGGGTGTAATAGTGTTTAAATCATGCAACAACCTCCCTCTACCTGTTTCCTCTTCCCAGGGTGTTTGTGCAAAATAGTTCCCCGGAGGCTCAAGCTCTCATTTATAGTTCCGGAGTACCAACCACAGGAACTGGGCAGGGGAAGTCGAGATTTATGTGTTGCTGCATTTATTTATGTAAATTATTGATTGATGTTTCCTATGTTTATATGGACTGTAAAAATACAGTTTTGTTAGTGTATTTATGTAAATATTTATTGTATATATTTATAGCCAGTGTAGATAGTTCCCTGTTGATGGTAGGTCCCGGCTAATTAGAGCAATCCCATGTACTGTATAAGAGGAGCTCAGGTTGTGTGTGTAAAGGGATGCTGGGAGGGGATGTTTTATGTAATAATAAATGACGCTTCCTCTGAAACCCCTCCTGGACTCCTGATCTGCTCATTTGCCTCCAGGGCCGCTCGGCCGGCTAACAATCGGGCTTGTAGATGATTCAGCAACTGGGATAAGTACAACTTCAAACCATGTCAGGATGTGGGATTTTATCATAAACAAGTCTTGTGTTTGTCCAGTCTCAACTTCTGCTTGTAATATTTTGGCAGCTAACATTCTAACTTTGTCCATGACTGACGATAGGATTGTTTTCTGGGAACTTAAGATCACTTTTGGCCTTCAGTGGTGAAATACAAACATCAGACACACGTGTGGCTCACTGCAAAGAAAGGAACATTGATCTGTATTAGTGAGGTGAAATCTTTACTTTGTGTGATTTTTTTTCATGCACTTCTTAAAACATGTCTGAGTTTGCCAAAGCTTTGAAAATGATTGGATTTTGTTGGTGAAGTGTCTAAAATCACTGTGACTTCACAAATCACAGTTCATATGATAATAATAATAATAATAATAATAATAATAATAATAAAAAATAATAATAATAATAAAAAGAATTACACACAAGTGTGACAAAATGATAAAATAATTTAATAATTATTCAACACTGAAGAACAGATGGGGAGATTGTGACCAGGCTGAATTGGGGGCAGAAGTTCACAGATATGTCATTTATTTATATAAAGGTAGGTTTCTCCATTGTTACAGTTCTCATGGTCGCTACAGGTTCATCTCTGTGCATGACTTTTATGTATACGACAGCATAAATAACACAACTAACTGAAGTGTACATTCCATCTCATCACTGTTAATATTACAAACATCAGCTGTCTGAAAGTTTCCTGCCGCGCCTCCGTTTGTCCGTCCTCCTCTGACTCTGCAGTCCTCCCACTCACACTGCTCTACTCCTTCATCAGCTTTTTGACCTTTACTGTCGTGATTTCCTTCCTAAAGCTCGGCTGTCTGAGAACTGTGCAGAATGAACTGTAAAAGCCTCCCTGCTGCAGACAGAGTGGAAAAACCCCCGCAAACATCAGCTGAAATCACATCGTTTCTGTGGAAACTAACCATCTTCTTCTCAGCTTCTCCGTCTGTATCTATGGCCTCTGCACAACACGGTGACAAAATGTCATGTACGTCTGGACTTCATCCTCCCAATCAGACACTTGTTGCTGCTTCTCCTCCATCTTTAAATCCTCCTCTGACTCCAGTGATTGAAACAGTGACGCTCTCTTTCCTCTGTCTTCCAGTGTCTTCCCTCTCGTCACCTCATCCAGCCCCTCACATTAAACCGGTGAACATCTACTTCTTTTCCATCAACGTTCACTCTCAGTTCAGTTTGAGATGATATAGAATCCATCTAAAGGCCACCTGGAGCTCTTCATGAGTTCAGCGGTGCCCTCTGTGATGTCTGCTACAAACACTCTCTTTCCCTTTGTTTGTTCTTGTGGTTTTCCTGGCTGCTTGTATACATTTTGGTTTGACAAGAAGGGAATTACAGCACTTTTTATTCTGCCTCTGTTCCAGGGCACTATAATGTTTTGGACATGTGGTTTCACAGATGATTGGGATTATTCAGGTGTGTTTAAAGTCTTCATCAGTGCAGGTAGAAGAGAACTGGGCTTTCTGCTGAGCTTTTGATCACCTTTGGAGCCATTTTCCAACACAAGGACCAGAGCTGTGACACTGAAAGAAGCAATTTGTCAGGAGTCCTGTTTTCCTCTGTCCCCCCCCCCCGATCACCTCTCCTCCTGTGTCCCCTCAGTCCCCTGTCTGCTTGTTCTGTGTCCTCCTCTCCTCTCCTCCTGTGTCCCCTCAGTCCCGTCTGCTTGTTCTGTGTCCTCCTCTCCTCTCCTCCTGTGTCCCCTCAGTCCCCTGTTTGCTTGTTCTGTGTCTTCCTCTCCTCTCCTCCTATGTCCCCTCAGTCCCCTGTCTGCTTGTTCTGTGTCCTCCTCTCCTCCCCTCTTGTGTCCCCTCAGTCCCCTGTCTGCTTGTTCTGTGTCCTCCTTTCCTCACCTCCCGTGGCCACGCCCCTCACCTGTCCCATCAGCTGCAGCCACTCACCCCAGATCACCTCCTGCAGGTGTGCTGCATCTCCCTGATCACATCCCCAGACTATATGTACCCTGCCCCTGCACTCCTCTGGTTGTCGGTGCATTAGTTAGTCACCCGTCCGTTCTCCGTCTGTCCGTCCAGCCGTCCGTTCTGTTCCCGTTCCTCCGGCTCCTGTTCCACCTGCGGAGCTCCCTGTCGGAGTCACCAGTCGGTGGAGTTGCCCTCCGGACTCGGAGGATTATTGACTCTTTTTTCCAGCGGTCCTGTCCGCTGGTCTGCCGGCTGTGTCTCCCTGGATCAGTCGGCTGAGTTGCCCTCCCGACTTGGAAACAAGTGAACACTGTAGGTGCCACCTTTTGGTTTGTTTGTTTGTTTGTTTGTTTTTATTTATGGAAATAAAGACTGTATTTTGGAACCGATACCCGAGTCTGTGAGCCTGCATTTGGGTCCTGGTAAAACACCAACCTCATAACACAATAGTAATGGTGAAAAACAAGAATTAAACAATGAGAGGAATTTATAAGACAGAACATACTAGGAGCTCACAAAGGGAATGGTCGGCAGAAAAATCTCAAACTCAAATATACTCTGTATGTTGGTGCATTTATCTTCATTAATGATGTAACCGTTAATGGCAGAAAAGTAAATTCTATGGTGTATAAAAAAACATCTTATCCATTCACAGAAATGCCTCCAAACCCATTGGACGTTGTCAACTCCTACAGCAACACAATAATCCTGAACATTGTGCTTTATTGATTAAGTAACAAAGGGTTTTTTTCAATGTTAAAAACTGTCAATTTTCTTTAATGACTGAGTCAGTCATCTGATATAAATCCAGCAGAATGAGAAAACTTTGGGGACAAACCATGAAAACCTGGAGGAGCTGAAGGAGAGACCAGGCGGAGCCTCACTGAGCACTTGCTGCTGTCTATGAACTGCAGATCTCAGTACTGAACAGGATGACTTGTTCTGGTAAAAAAAAAAAAAAACTGTACACAAATACATTCAAATAAAATCTGAAATGTGCACATTTATCAAATGTGAATTGTTTGATTAGAAATTTACAACTAGACTACAGGAACACTTTTAGTTTTTTTTCCCAAACGCTATGGAGGACACTTTATATTGAGCAGGGATGTCTGATACCTAATTTAAATCTTTGCTGCATGTCTCTGCCTGTTTTTCCTGTTTATCATTTGACTGTCAAAATCAAGACAAAATGTTACCAGAAAATAATGTTTAAAAAGAAAAGAAACAATTTGTGTGTTTGTCTTATCAGTTATTGGTTCTGACTGACTGATTGTGTAAATGCACTTCTACACCTGTTTACTCCAGAGGTCTACAAAGTACTTGATTTGATATTTCATAATGCACAGGTATTCTCTGAACACCATCAGTTACCTCAAAAGCCACAAAGCAGCTTGTTGATTTGGTGGCATCAAATTAGAACTTCCTCTCCGTGAGCATTATTATTGGTATAATATGCTGATTGATTGATCGTATGTTACTTGTAAGGTTTTCAGAGCCTTCTCCTCATCAGGTTCACTCTGGAGAAAATGTCATCTGAAAGAAATCAAAACACGTCTGTCTGTTAGTGTGAGAGGTCCAGCTTCAGAGACAACCTCAACACTGGCGGTTTTTCCTTTTGAACCTTTCCATTTTGCTCAACAAAGACTCTCTTGGGATTCGTGTCCTGACTGATTCACATTTCTGCCCTCACGAGGGTCTCAGCTGTCACGTCTGTTCTCAGGGCTGCAGACACGCTGCTGCTCCTCTTCTCCTCCGCTCTGCCATCACATACCATCATTAATGCTGACAACACTAAACTCTTCTCTCCGATTGACACACTTGTTGAGGGTTGCACCTCTGCTGGTCCGGCTGACATCTGCAGCTGACTGTATCTCAGGAGTATATATATATATGTATGTATGTATGTATGTATGTATATATATGTGTATATATATATATGTAAATATATATATGTATGTATATATATGTAAATATATATATATGTATGTATATATGTATGTATGTATATGTAAATATATATATGTATGTATGCATGTATATATATATATATGTATGTATATATGTGTATATATGTATGTATATATATGTGTATATATATATGTATATATATCTATGTATATATATATGTATATGCATATATATGTGTGTATATGTATATATATATGTGTATGTATAGATATATGTATATGTGTATGTATATATGTGTATGTATATGTATGTATATATTTATATATACATACATATACACACACACACACACACACACACATACATACATACATGCATGCATGCATACACACACACACATACATACACACACACTCTGTTGTTCTGCCACGTAACTAATTAGACATGATCACTATCAGGTTTGTTTGTCTATTTGTTTGTTCACCGGGAGAATAAAAGGAACATCCCTGTGTCCGGCCGTGCACATGGCTCCCAGCATCCACAGTCCAATAATAAATATATCCAATAAAATTGTGTGTGTTCTCCTTGGCACCTTCATCACACCACATCTCAAATACTGTCCTCAGCATAGGTAACAGCGGTGCGTCGTCGTTACACAGATGCTAGCTTTTGTAGAAACCCTGATAGCTCCAGGATGTTTTTGGCTCAGTCAACTGGGAACCTTGGTGTGAACTCGCACACAATGCAACCACAACTACCCCCTCCTCCTCTTTTGTTGTTGTCCAAATTCCAGTCATTGCTTGTCCGTACTATACAGCTCCCTCCTGGCTGGGCTCCCGGCCGACCTTTCTCCAGCCCCTACAGCTCAAACATCCATGCAGCCTGTTTCATTTCAATCCACACTAAATTCCTCCATTTCACCTCCTTGTCACCGGCTCTGCGGCTCCTCATGTTGAATTCAAAACCTCTCTTCTCTCCTCTCTGTGTTCCCAGTAGCACCATGACCTCTCCACCCCTGACAGGACTACACAGTCTCTTCCTGTCTCCATGTCGGAGCTGAAAACTCCATCCAGCCCAAAACTTTTCACATCTACTTTCCCCCCATATCCTCCTCCCGTCTTTCCGTCTGATCTCGTTCTTTTTGCTTTAAAACAATCCACGTGAGATGTTTTTTTCTGCCGTACATTTCTTCACCAGCGTAAATCTCTGTAGCTGAACAGTCAGCATGCATGAATATCAATGTGTTGGTCGAGCTCCAGCTTCAATATAATATAACTGGTTTCCACTGCAGATATTTCAAACAGATCTTACTGTATTGTCAGTGAATTGGACTGTATGGCTTTGTTTCCATGGGATTTAAAGACCATCACTGCAAACACTTCTGAAAAGCAGGACAATATGTTGGTTTCCTCATTACACACCGACGCTGAAGCAGCTTGAATGTTTCTCATGGACTCTGTTCAGGCTCTTTCTGCTGTGGGAGAGGTCTGAGCTCTGTGATAATTACTTTGGGGCGTGCTAATAGAAACGGTGCATGTTTAAGCCAGACTTTCTGTAATCGCCGATATTGTTTCACTTCATCAGAATGGACCCAGAAAATATTATTCATGTTTAACTCCACTGATCCCAATTTTCTGTTTTACTCTTGCAGAGGATTTTCTCAGATGGAAGAACCTGTGACACGAGAAACAGCTGCGGTTCCAGTTTTTAGCTGCCTGGTGGATGTTGAATCAGTTATCGTCTTGCCAATATATTCAGCACACCCTACTAGAGAAGTGTTACGCTGAATCAGACCACAGCCTGAAGCAGAATGAGGGATGTATAGAATAATCGTTATATAAGGTATCAGTGCCAAAGTCAAAGGGCTGTAAAAAGGAGATTTTTGAGCCATAAATACAACTTCTTTTCTGCATAATTTATTATGTCACACTATCCTTAAGCTTTAAATCACTTATTTGATGAACATTTTCACTTGCAGAAGCAGGTGTCATCGATGATTGATATTCTCACTTAAAGGTATAAAACTAGAAAGATATTTTTAGACAGATTGTTAGGAATTGGATGTGCACTTTAGGTATTCATCTGGGGCACTCGTGGCTACAGAGCGGCACCTGTCAGACAAACAGAAAACTCCATCAGCTAACATTACACATTTAATCACTGCCATTACCTTCTGTCTGTTGTTTTTATTTGTTTCATTTACAAGATACAGAGTGAACACTCTCATTTGTTCACGCAGACATATCTGTTTGTAATTATTAATGGTATAATTTGACATTGTTGAATTTTTTTTATTTTATTTCCAAGAGTTAGATAAGAAGCTTGATACCACTTCATCACTATCTTAAATATGAATCTGTGTGGATTTGTTCATCTTTGTACTTGCTGTTAAGTGGCGATATGATATTTGAGCACACACACATATAAATGGTATCTCTTCCCAGCAGCAACTTCCTGTGACGTCACCCATTGGTTCATGAAGTGTTCTGAAGTCTGGCATTTGAGCCGCTGTCATCTTGGTTTTCTGGGGCCAGACGTGACCATATATGGAAGAGTGAGGGGTGGATCTGACGGAGGACCTGAGGACTCTACGTCCATACAACAATTCAGGAAAGCTGACTGCGCCCCATACCTGTCAATCAAACTAGACATGACCCCAAATATACTGCAGAGGGACCACCTGGACATGAAGGGGTGAATTTACCCTTATGGGAAAAAAACACAAGTTTCTCATGTTTTCCACACGGGAGACATATGATCACATGTATGACACATGTTTACTGCATGTTGCAACTTTTGATAACATGGGGAAAATATGTGGAAAACATACACATTACATCATGAAATGTTCTAAAACCAAAATACATGTTTTACATGTGCACGTGTGTGTGTGGTCACATTAGTTTTTGCACATGTGAAATCCATGTGGTTTCTCTGTAGCGGCAGTGAATGACA
This sequence comes from Brachyistius frenatus, assembly GCF_029030835.1. NCBI lineage: Eukaryota > Metazoa > Chordata > Actinopteri > Embiotocidae > Brachyistius > Brachyistius frenatus. The sequence goes on along the minus strand of NW_027211025.1, from coordinate 155,811 downwards.
CCATTATGACTGGTGGAGAAAATCTATTGACTTTGTGACTTTATATTTCACAAGAGAATTTGAATGGCAGTCTTTGGAGCCAACCCCTGGTGGGCCTTCTTGGTATTGCACTTCGAGGCACCTCATTGGTTTCTCATTTTGAAAACAGAGACTACCTTCGCTTTTATAAACAGTCACATCATCTTATCACAGACTTCTAGAAGAGGACTGTCATAGCTGCTGTAACATATCAGGTTTGGGACACGCACATGCAGAAACCAGCACACACACACACACACACACACACACACACACACACACACACACACACACACACACACACACACACACACACACACACACACACACACACACACACACACACACACACACACACACACACACACACAGAGGCCTCACAGTGGTCACAGCAGGGAGACGGAGGGGCATTGAAGATGAAAATGACCAGAGAGAATGAATGGTGGAGGAATGCTTTTAGAGCAGCTGCAGACGAAGTGGAGAATAATTGTCACTCAGCAGCACGTTAGTTATCAAATACGCTCTGTGAGATAAAGTCATATATCTGAGAAAATATTTCAGACCATGAAACTGTCACATTTGGTCATTTATTTGAAAAAGTTTCCCACAAAGAGCACTTTTGTGTTTTACTTTTTATTCTATAATTTTTATACACATCAGTCTGGAGCTATCAGTACTTTCAATATAGAGAATTTGCTGACCAGAAACCAGCCCACAGCTCCTATTAGAGAACAGAGCAATTAACTGAGGAGATGAAACACTTTGCAGTAACACTGCTTTTTATGCTCCCACCTATCCGCCATGCCAGCAGCTCATTCGAGCCTCTGTGTTGCAACTTGCATTGGCATTCTAGTTTGTGGGCAGAATGGGCCTCTGTTCAGCTCAACCAGCGTTGGCAAGATCGTCATGCAGATGGTTCTCCCATCTTTCCACTCTTCACTGCGTTATTAATTCTGCCAAGAGCTCTGCCTTCTTTTGACTGAAGAAGGAGTTCATTTTGATTTTCTCACCATTTTCAACAGGATTATAATAATTTGGCATGTTTGCTTTTTCACTGAACGCAGCATAACTATCCCTTTCTGCATATATATATATAATGTGTCTCTGCAGTATAAAAACATATAAATTGTAGCCCACAGCCATCTTATTCTCCCTCTGAACTGCTGGTCAGAATCCTCCTACCTGCACACCTTTTCCCCACCTCTCCCATTTTCAAATGATATCACACTGATGGCCATTCAGTAGTAGTAGTTCTGACCATAAAGCAGCCTTAATGGTGCAGTAGACACAATGCAGTTTGCAGAATCGGGCCTGTTCTGGGATGTGTTGCAGACTTTGTGTGAGGCCTTCTAGAAATTGTTTTGATGCCACAGTGACACGTCTCAGTCCTCTCTGCCTCGCTGTCACTCACTCTTTGTCAGCTGATATTTGCATAAAGCTGAGCCTTTCTTTCCCCTGTAGTGTCGTCAGGCACCTTCAGACTCTGTCAGGCTCAGCAGGGTGCACAAGGCTGCAGGGCCAAGTATCATTCACAATGAACACTTTAAACTCTTTGAGACCTCAGTTACATAGAGATTTCTCCCATTAACAAGCATTTTAACATCATTGGACTATTTTTTCTTTCTAAACTTATATTTACATAATATACATATTATACAAAATCATATTATATGTTATATCATATATTTTATATTTTTATACCATATTAAATATATCATCCATCCATCCATCCATCCATCCATCCATCCATCCATCCATCCATCCATCCATCATTTACCTGCTTTATCCTGTAGGGTCATGGGGTGTGGAGCCTATCCCATCTGATTTTGGGCTATGGCGTGCACACGTGGACAGGTCGCCAGTAATATATCATATTTCATAAGCATATTTACTACGATACATATGTGCATGCTTACTATATATAAAATATTCTATTTCTCTTGAACTTTTTATGCTACATTTTTATACTAATGTGTTATATCCTGTGCATTATACAATACACTTTGTGTCACCTGAATTAAATCTGTTTCTTCAATTGGAAACATGTATAGTAACAATAGTCGTAACAACAGTACAGGTTACGACTGTACGACTGGTCTGTTCAGTGTATATAGCTTGTATGTGTGTTTATTTATTTCTACATAGATCTTTTTACATTTTTTATTCTGTTTGTATTACATTTGCATTTTTCATACACATCTTTCCTACCTGTGTCCTTAAGCTGCTGTGATGACTGAATATCTCCGCTATGGGATTAATAAAGTCTTATCTTATCTCTTATTGCATCTTGAGGCGGCAGCAGCAAGGAAAAATGTCTTTTTAACAGGAAGAAACCTCCGACAGAGCGGATTCACTGTGGGCGGCCGTAGGTTGGGGTGTTCACAAATTTGATTTAATATACAATCATAATTATTCAAAATTGGCTCTAAACACGTCATACCTTTTGCAAGAATTAAGTCACACACCAAATTTCAAATTATTAGAATTCATCCTGAATGAGGCATGAATTTATGTACTAGATTTCATGGCAGTCCATTTCATAGTTGTTGATCAACTGTGGCCCATCTGACGAACAGACAGACAAAGACATAATGCAAACAGCCAAAAATGATCACTTACAAAGGAAATATATTCAAATGTTGCAATGCTAATTTTCTGCTCTCGTGTTTTCATCTCGCCTCTGACGGCACAGTGCCTCAGCCTCCGGCTCATTTCTGCCTCCTCTCTGATTTAATCTGCAGGTTTTAGTTTTAATGAGAGGGTGTTTTTTTCTTCAGGTGTCCGTCTCTCGGAGATGCCTCTGCCAAACGATGGCCTACGCTAACCGAGCACTCTTATTATTTGCTTGCTCAAGGTCACTGAACAATCAAGAGATTGACTATGAGCAAGCTCGCTGTTTCTGCCTCACAGGGATAAACTGGATTAAGGTATTGGGAGGGCAGCGCAGTCAAAGCTTTGGAGATGGCAAACACAATCAGCATGTCTCTACATGCCTTGCCTCATTCAATCATCCACGAGTAATCACAGCATGAATGGAAACCCCCATCCCATTTGCAAATCAGATGGAGAGGCAACAGCCAAAGATATGATTGGTGTTATATGTCTCTCTGGGCTTCATGTGCCTGAGTGTGAGGATTCACATCTGTTCTGCTCAATTTGCATGATGACACAAAGCAGATCTGTATGTACATTAAACCTTAAACAGAAGAAGAACGTCGCCCAGAATGGGACACTCAGGAAAAAATATTAAAGGGAATATTTAAAGATGCCATTAACCTCAAAACCCTGTTTGCAGTATGTAAATGTTGCATGAAACATAAAGCACACCTGACTCTCCTGAAATTTTTACATCGTGACTGAATGAAATATTTTGAACCACCACAGTATTTCTATCAGTACTGCTCCATCTAATCTTCTGACTTCCATTTTAAAAACCTTAACTATACAGCTTCATATATATTTTCTAGGTACAACTTTTAAGAGTGGTCATGAAACATATCTGGCAAAGACGATGCAAAACTTGCTATAGTAAAATATTCCATGTTCTTATAACAAAACACTTTATTTAAAGAAATACGTATAAATTCATCTTTTGAAAATACAAACAAGGAGGGACACAAAAGCCTTGCCTGAAAGAAGTTAATAATTGTTTTTACTATAAAATCTGACTTTCTTAAAAAAAAAAATCTAGGAAAGTGAGTACTGTGAAAAAGGTCATATAAATATGTCAAATGTTATGTTTCCTTGATGTTTATTTGTTAAGAATTGAGTTGTATTTTCATAATTTTGTGCAGTTGTTGGAATGTAAAAATTGCATGTAACTTGACTTTGATTGATAAAGTCTAAGCAACTTAAATAAAAAAGAATTGTCTGACTTGTCTGGCTGAACAGTTTTGTTTACACAGCATGGATTACCTTAAACAAATAAAGCTAGCCCCATACCGGACTCAAATTCACAATGAATATCTCAACCCAGTAACACGTCCAAGCGTGAAATAGATGCGCCCGTCAACAACAGCAATACGAGATAGCTACACTTGCCGCTGTTTCGGCGTGAAAGTTACACGTTTTCCTGTAGTGGACGAAAATGAAACCTACTTCATGCTTTGAGCCATGTGATTTACAGGGAAATGAAACGTTTTGCAAAAATAGGTTTGATTATTGTCAGTCTTCAGAGTCACCAAGCCAAACTCAAGCTTGTAATCCCACTTTAATACATCTCAATCACCTCAGGTGAAAGTAAACAGGGAAGCCGTAACCCTTGGTTAGACAGCATTTTCATTTTCAGTTTGATTAACTTTTATCCCTCCAGAAAAACATTTTCAATTGGAGAAGCGATTCTTGAGGAGTCCTCAGAGATTATGGATATAATATCAGGGGATCTTTACTCCACATAGAAATTCTGTGGAATAACACAGCAGTGTTTTTACTTCATGGTGAGATTTCTGAGGCACAGTTTATCTCACAGTCTTTTTTTTTGGACTGCTGACAGTAGCACCTGTTTGACTTTCTGAGTCACGCCTTGACCTCTTGGGATGAATGCTGAAGGACATGTTTTGAAGCACGCGGCTACATCTCTCTGTAAGGCCTCTGCTCTTTCATCCTCGCCTCACTATTCTCCTCATCCCGTCTCTCTTGCTCTCTCAAGCTGCAGCGATAGCCTCCAGTGTTTACGTGTCATGCTGCATGACTTATACATGAAGAGACTGTTCTTTATTCATTTTCAGGACTCCCACTGAGCGAATGTGGCTCTCCACCGTCTGTATCACTTCAGCTGTTGTGTCTTCTCGAACCTTTTCATCTTCTCGCATTCGCAGACGTTCACACTGCGCTCATTGAAACAAAGGTGCCTCTGGGAGCTCCATGAAAGTGAAAGGACAGATAAAGCAGTGTCTGTGTTCAGCTGCCTCACACTCCCAGCAGTATGGATTTAAGGAACTGTATTTGTGTCTGTGTCAAACTGTAAATTAAAGGAAAATAAATGAGCCTAGCTGTCTAACTGAGTGATTAAATGTTGTAGAACTGGACTGGCTGTTGTAAGTTTAGCTACATTAAACTGCTTGTTCATAACTTTGAGTGTTTGACTGTCTTGATGTTCTTTGAAGCAAACCTCACATGGCTGCTGGTGTCTAATCCTGTGAACGTTGAAGCATTTGGATTTTGTTGGGAAATTGCAATTTGCTGTAAAGTTTATCTATCGACATGTACAACCCCATTTCCAAAAAAGTTGGGATGCTGCGTAAAATGTAAATATAAACAGAATGCAATGATTTGCAAATCACATGAACCCATATTTATTTGCAAAGAGGCCAAAGACAACATATCAAATGTTGAAACAGAGAAATTCTATTGTTTTATGAAAAATATGTGCTTATTTTTAATCTGATGTCAGCAACACGTCTCTATAAAGTTGTTCCAGGATCATGTTCACCACTGAGCTGCATCAACTCTTCTTTTATCAACACTCTGGAAACGTTGGGGAACTGAGGAGACCAGTTTATGGAGTTTTGAAAGTGAAATGTGGTCCCATTGTAGCCTGATAGAGGATTTGAGCTGCTCAACAGTTCAGGGTCTCCTTTGTTGTATTGTTCATGTCCTGATGCTCCAGATATTTTCAATGATTGACAGGTCTGGACTGCAGGAGGCCAGTTTATCAGCGGACTCTTCTACTAGAGAACCATGCTGTTGGAATACGTGCAGAATGTGGTTGGACGTTGTTCTGCTGAAATAAACAAGACCTTCCCTGAAAGAGACGTTGTCTGGATGGCAGCATATGTTGCTCCAAAACCTGAATATATCATTCAGCATTAATGCTTCCTTCCAGATGTTCAAGCTACCCATGCCATGTGCACTAATGCATCCCTGTACCATCACAGATGCTGGCTTTAGAACTGAGCGCTGATAACAAGCTGGATGGTCCCTCTCCTCTTTAACCTGGAGGATGCAGCGCCCATGATTTCCAAACAGAATCTCAGATTGTGATCCATCAGACCTCAGGACAGTTGTCCACTTCACCTCAGTCCATCTTCAATGATCTCGGTCCAGAGAAGGCGGCGGTGTTTCTGGATCATGTTTCTATCTGGTTTCTTCTTTGGAGAGTTTTAACCTGTATTTGTGGACGCAGCGATGAACTGTGTTCACAGACGATGGTTTTCACAAGTGTTCCTGAGCCCATGCAGTGATTTCCACTCCAGAATAGTGTGTTTTTAATGCAGTGCTGCCTGAGGGCCCGAAGATCACCACCATCCAATATTGGTTTCCAGCCTTGTCCCTTGTGTTCAGAGATTTCTCCAGATTCTCTGAATCTTTTAATGATATTATGAACCGTAGACGATGAAATCCACTAATTCTTTGTAGTTTTACGTTGAGGAACATTATTCTTAGATTGTCTCATTGTCAGGATAACAACTCGACAGATTGCTTTGAAATTTTAAACATTGATGTTCCCCGGAGGATGAATCCTACTGACTTTAGTGATGCCCTGACTTTTCTTTGACGGCCATTGATATTCATGGCTTTGAGTGACATTTCTGAAAACTACTTGGTGAATTTCCATGATGAGTCATGAAGAACTTTCTACAGCCACAAGAAGAAAAAGGACTCCTGCAACAAATGATATAATCCCATAAAAAAAAGATGATCTCCACTTCAGAGCAGCAACTGCTCATCTGTCTTTGAATTTCTATTTCACTTTAAAGGGAAAAGATTTTCTCTCACACCAGCTTTTCAGAAAACACTTCAGATTATTCATGAAAATGATCCACCACAAGGACCACTGAGATAGACTACATAATTATTTGAATCAACAATCTATTATAATGACTTTGTGCAAACTTGATCAACATTGTAGCTTAAATCTGAAGTCCTGAGATTTTATCTGATGGATCTTCCTTTTAACTGAGCTAAAATTGATCACACTGTGTTTCTGAGGGGTTTTCTGTTCACATCCATTTAGTTCGTAATCTCTAAAGAGGAAAATGGTGGATTGTTGTGTTGTGCGCCATGTTTTAATGGATTAAAACAATTTTAACAGCTGAAATTTACTGTTACATTTCCAAAGTTAGTTAATATTTAGGAGGTAGTGGCAGCTATGACACATCTATATCTATATCAGACTGTTTTGGTCGAGAGTGATTTGACTCACAAAAGCTTCAAAATCTATAAAAGCTGTGACATTATGAAGGATTTTTTGTGACATTTTTCTTCTGGTATTGAAGACAAATACAACATAAACAAACGTTCCCTGTAGGTTAGAAATATTCCTGCCGAGGTTCCACTTGACCATTTGTACTCTTCTCTTGTGCTTTCATTGTCTGACATATACTGAAAATTGTGTCAAAACTGGACAGAGCCACTGGATATTGTATCTGCTTACAGCAGATAAGCCATTTTCAAGCAGTTTAAAGTGTAATAAAATGAAGAGACTATCGTGATTCATCATATTTTTTGGGACCATATCTGTTCCATCTGACATGTTTGTTTACCAGAAATAAGCTGTGATTTATTGCAATCTCTCTCAGAGAGAGCTTAATGAGACTTCTGATGGAAAAATTAGTAATGCTCTGCAGGAAGCATCATTCTTTAGCTCCCGAATGTTATATAATTTAATAATTATCATAATAAGCAGTTTGGATGAGTAGCATGTTGCCACAAACACATATTTAGTGCAGAGAGAGATTGCTGCACTTTCATGCAGGCTGATATTGAGGTTCAGATTTGGAAACCAAATGCATCAAATTTCCATCCTTTAAAGGCCTTTCTGCCTTGTTGTTATATAATTCTTACTTTTTCCTCTAAGAAACAATGTAAAATGAATAGTTTGAGGAAACTCGAGGTGAGGTATGTCATTTCTGTTCTGCTCTACAGATACATAATCACTGTCAGCTGATTAGATAACGGATCTGACTCAACCTTCTCCTCCTCCAAAATGCTATTACCCTGCTCTAATGGGCTTGTGGTCAAATAAAAGACTGTGCAGGAGCTCAAAGGTTGAAAATGTTTCAGCGCTTATTATAGTTAATAAGCCTTTTATACTCAATAGGTGTAGCCTCATATTTGAGTTTCAATATCTTAAAAATACAGCCTAATTCAGCAGCAGAAGCAGAAAACACCATTTTATAGCGTCCACTAGATAAATGTGAGAAGGGATGTTTGTCCCAGCGTCTCATTTCCTGAACCTTGTTTGATAAACTCACAGGACTGTGAGTGTTTCTGCCTTCACTTCTCAGTCTGATGATAGCCTTGTATTATTTTGCCTATACTGACTTTTCTCTGACGTGTTGGGAGAAGCTGAGCTCCAAATGTGCTCCATTTCTATGTGACTTTCATCACTATTTGTCATTATTTTTCCTCATGCGAATTTCCCTCACACCTGCGCGGAGCTCATGCATGATGTAAGTCAGGCTATTTTTATCTGCAGGTTTCCTGTCATGAATACCAGATGATATACCTGATGGGGCCGCGGTCCGAGTGTGTGCAGGGTTATGGAGGTCTTTTAAATCAGCAGCCTGATTCATGCCAATGGTCAGAAACACACAGATGATATACAGCAGACTTAGTGAATCATTGCAGGGCACAGAGATTTATTTTTCAGCATCCTGCCAGAACACAATGCAAACTGATTGATATCCCTTGCTTTGCATGCAGAAGATTAAATGTTACTGTGTACTCCACACTCTTCTCCTTTTCATCTGAAAATAGCTTCAGGCTGAGGAGGAGTTCTTTTTACTCACCAGGAAATAAAAAAAAGAGAGATTGGTAGCATGAAGGAGAGCAGTGGTGTTATTGTAAAGGGAGCATTTAAAGTAAGTGTTCAGGGCCCCAATATGGACAGGGTCCTCCAAAAGCTTGGAGTTACAACTCTGTTTTTAAGCATTAAAACATACCATCAGTCCACTGCTGCATGCAGTCGCGAGGACAAAACTAGCTTATTGGGGACAAACCAGTGATTCTGCTGATGTCATTTCAAAGTAAAGGTGCCAAAAGTTAAAAGAAAGACAGGAGCTAAAAAGGAAACGTCAGAGCTGTCAAGAAAATGTATTCAAGAAAGAATAAGAGCAGAACGGAGAGCAGAGAATAGTGAGGACGTTGTTAGAAGTAATTTTCTGTCATTGGAGCTGCATGTTTTTTATTCTCACAAAGTAATCATTGTTCTACTTTGTTTATATCACAACAGTCTCAGACTCTGTATGTCGGCTGCTGGATGCTGATTTGTCTGAGAACTTGGAAAGAAAGCCAGATGAAAGATGGGCTAAATGAGAAACTGCGTTGTGTAAAAGAAGCTGGAAGGGCAGAGACAACCCCAGATGTGTCATGACTCACTCCTACAGTGGATGCAGAAAAAAGTGGACGTCACATCCGACTCTCCGATTGTAGCCTCAGTCATTATTCTACTATTAAGATGAATCCTGGCGGAGCGTTGATAACGGAGCACCAGCAGATGGGATCAGCAGACCAGCAACCTCTTAACAGAACGCTTCAAACATTAAATCACGCATGATGAATTAAATGTTATTTCATTTACAATCTACTAAAGTAAGAGCAAAAAGTGTACTTCTGTGAGTACGCTTTAATCCAAAAAGTTCTGGGATCAATGCTTGTCATTGCTACCCATCGACATGAATAGAGCAGCGTTGCCTTCAGCTGCATCATGTGGAAACAGGTTTTTCCTGATGCAAAATGGGCTCCTCAAAATGCCCTGTTCAGGTTTTCTTCTGTTTGAAGGACACAAAAATAAGAAACAGCAGAAACACAGAGGAGCTCCACGAGCTGAGAAAAAAGAGGACTGCGAAGAAAACACATGGTCTTTTTTCTTCCAGTCTATTTTTACTGCCCCGACTGGATTTTATAGCTGTCGTTAAATCAGCCTATGATCTTGGGCTACAGCAGCTTTTTTACTCCAATAGACATTTCAATTAATCAGTCAGGCTCCAGTGCACAGGCAGAGCGACAAACGGAGAGGGAGGTGGTCAGTGTAGTTGCACCCAGAGATCGACTGGGTGCTACTGAGGGTCCACACGGTTTGTTCTGCTGCTGCAGAGATTACATCAAAGTTGGAGCACCAAATTCAGAGGAGTCAAAATGGAGGGTGAAGACTTCCATTTGGAACGGCAATGGAGACATTCTCGTTACTGCAGGCGCTATCTGAGGAAGAGCCCGCTGTAACTCTCAGATACTCCTTTCATCTATTCACTGGGTGTTTTCTTCAACCTTGGGCTCAATCTGCCTGTGTAAATGCAGTGCATTACTTGTCATTCAAGGGGATAATGACTCACCATCCACTGTTCCTCTTGGCACCATGAAAGGTCGTCCCTTCACCGGCGTCACACTCACTCATCAGAATACAAAGACTGCAGGAAAACTTATCTCATCTGCTGTCCCTGGGGCCTTTAAAGAGATATGTCACTGCAGTAGACCATTTTATCATCTACTGCACGAGCCCACAGTGTGTGGCGATTCAGAAAGAGACACACACACCAAAAGCCAGGCACAGCTCAGTGCCTTGCTCAAGGACACTTTCCCCAAATATAAAGTCTAAAAGAGATAAAGTCTTTCCTTGGTACCAGTTATAAAAACTCGGCAAAATTTAGCAAAGAAACATCTGCTGAGCAAGTGGTTACCAGCAGTGACGTCACCCGTCGGTTTGTGAACGACCGTTATGAAGACTCCAGTTCGAGTTTGCCATTTCGCCTGTCCCAAGCAGTTCGGAGCAGGAAGTGACCATATTTGGATGAGCTGGGGGAGGAGCTAGCGGTGGATCTGACCGATCTGATTGGAAACCTGACGATACTACGTCCCGCCCACCGATAGCTGTAACCTGACTGCACCACAGGCCTGTCAATCAAACAGAAACGCCCCCAAAAACAGGTATTCTTGAATCTTCTTTTCCAATGAATGAGGGATTATAGTGGCACTCCGTATTGCAGTTTCAGGCACTTCTGCATCGGCCTCATTTTTCAGAGCCAGAGCCTACACCCAATTTTATATACAGTCTATGTTGTTTTAGTGAGAATATTTGCGATTTATAGTTTTAATTCAGGGTCATTCTTTTCAGGATGTAATTTTTCCAGTTTGTAGTTGATGTTATGATCTTGGGGTGGAAAGTCAGATTACTGTAAAAGCAGATTTCCAGAGGAGGTCATTTGGTGGTCAACTGCTCTGAAACCATGATGGAAGTGTGGGGACTAAATGCTTTTTAGCATAGAGAAATATTGCAACCACCCACTCTGTGTTGGTATTATGAGGCGTTTAGGATTTCATTCCAGACCCTTATTTGGTTTTACATTCATTTTCTACTCTGATTCAGTCTGCTCATCTGCATCAACTCCTAGCAAGGCTGACGTTCCACCTGCCAGCTTCAAAAATGAGTTTCTGGTCCCGGAGGATCCGTTTTGGAGATGGAGCAGTACAGACTGTGTGCATATCTGTTTGGCTGGTTCCACTTCCAAATCACACAATGGACTCATCTCTCCAAGTCTCACCCTGCCTCCTGTGCTATCCGACAAGACATCCAAAAACTCTGCATACTGTATTCTCTTTGTTCTCTTCACACAGACACGAGATGAGGAATGCAATCATTTCCCTCTCTGGAGGGAAGCAGTGACTCCAGCCTTCCACAGAAACACCCTCTCCGGCTCACATGTTTATTTACACTCCTCCAATTCCACCTTTTGTAATGTCTTGTTTGATTCCTGCATCAATCACTCAGCTCTCCCTTTGCTTGGGCATTGCCTCCAGATTGATTACCTTTCAGGAGTTCAATGAAATGACAGCTAATTTCTGAAGTGATAAAAGGTGAGCTAAGTGACTGCAATCGGTCCTGGAGCTGTTCTGTGAAGGGGCGCCAGCCTTTTTCTTTTAATTGTGATCTCTGACTCAGTAAAACAAAAGGAAATACAAAGACTGTCACAAAGCATACATCTAAGAAGAGGAGCGATGAAATCAGCCACAATGAGATTACTGCTGCTTTTCTTTTAAAAGTTCGCCTTTGATAAAGAGCCTTAAAGGCCCAATTTGTAACGGCAGAACGGTGAACGCTAATGAAACAGTGTCACATTAAGTACTGCTTCAAGGTGTGAAAGGGATTTAGTGATTTTAAATGTTCATAATCAGGTTAAACCAGGCCTACAGTTTCACTTAGAATAAAAAGGAATATTTGGGTAACTCAACAGATACTATTATTCTAATGGGGAGGTTTATATCGACTTTTGTCTTTACCACTGAAGAAAATGCTTGACTTCAACATCGTCACCCACTGGCCACTGATTGGTCCGCTCTTCAGCATGGCTGAGCAAACGTTAAAGCAAATAGGGTTTCCACACTTTAATCACAGTGGAAAACTGAAGCTGTGAGCGACAGTCTGACAGAGCCAGTCATGATAGACCTGCATGTTTCAACAGACACAGCAGGCTGTATTCACCAAATAACCTTTAAGCTGACAAAGCCAATGGCCTTTCAACACAACAAATGTTATATTCTATTGTTTTCTGCCAATAGAGGTCAGATGATTCACACAATCCTGCTGTACTATGTGTAATGCCAGCCTCATCTATTACTTTTTAATGATGCTTATTTAAAGGATTTTAGTCGTCTGATTATTTTCCAGCTTCCTCGTGTACTAAGAATGCACCACAAACTCTCTCAAAAGCAGCCAACACACTTCACTGAAACCATCCATGTACTTGGCAGCGGCACGTTTTCAAGATCTTTTTTGGACCTAGTAAAACATGCAACTTATTAATGCACGTATGAATATTTAAGGAAACTGATCTTCCAACACGTCTATCACAGTTCATCATTGTTGTTTAGTTGTGTCTTATTTGTTTTTTCTTGTCCACTTTAGTCTGTTCTCGTTGTATAGTTGTGTCTTTTCCTCATCCTCTGGTCCTCTTTCTCTCTGTCCTAAGTCTTCCATGTCCACTTCCTGTTTTATTCTGACAACTCACCTTCTTGTCTCACTTCTGTCATCTTAACTTCCTATCTTCTCGTCTGCCCATCTGGACCACTCCTGTGCCAGCCTCTTGTGACCATCTGTTGGCTTCCCAACCAGGCCTCACGTCTCCTGCCTCCTCTGTGCCTGAGGGGAGGGTCCAGCATCCGGTAGGGTGGCACCTCCGCCGCCGGCATCCTACTCAGCGTCTCTAGAGGGATGTCGCATCCGACCCCGACCTCCTGCTCAGCGTCCGGAAGGGCCACGGGTCCGCCCTCAAGAGTGGCCTCGCCTGTCTGCCCGTTTCCTTTTATTTGGTGAGTCTTATTTGGGCAGAAAAGTTGGTATCTCACACCAAAAGTATGAGAATTGTCAACCCTAAAAACCAACTAAAAGAGTGCAAAGAGAGCAACTCTACAGACCACTGACCTATAGACAAGACTTGTTGCAATGTAAAAGCAAATGCAGCCACAATCCCTTGGGCGAGTGCCACCCGTTTCTCTGTATAAGAAAGCACAGTTCCTCATGCTTTTTGATGGTGCCCTTTGACAGTAGAGGCCACAGTTCTATAAGAAACAGTGAAATACTGTGCAAGAGTTATTCTGACAAAAAGCATGTAGGATGATCAAATTTAGAAAATGTGCATACAAATGTATGACTAAACTGGCAATAAAAATCACACACAACTGCTCCCAAGAACACCTCAACACACCCTTTTCAAAAAGGTATTTCCAGCACCCTACCAACATTCTCGGGTTTCTCTCTGGAGGGCGGGACCGCCCCTGTTGAGAAATGCTGGCTTAGACTTAATGCTAACGTTTTTATGAACAGGATTGTATGTAGTAGATTGGATTACATTGTTTTCAACAAACAAACAGCTATATGAAATTGTCCACATCCGTCATTCAGAGAGGCAAATAAACAGCTCATATTTATGGACAAAAGATTTTGGTTTCTGTATTTTTTTCTACATATTGTTCAAATCTATGGCTTGGGAAAAAAAAATCTATTTCATTGCTGTCATGAAGAATTCCATCACTGATGCTGTACGCCAGTGAAAGCAGAAGTGTGCTGGTCATTATGCGGTTTAGAAGCAAATTAAATAGATTAGCAGCAAGTTCCGTTCCCTGGATGTGCCGTGCTGTCCATCTGCCTCTGCTACACGATAACAATCGCAAGATACAGGAACCAAAAGGAGCAACATTTGTAATTTTGAAACTTATCCTCTAATGAGAGTTGTTGTCAGACTGAACTAATGTTCAGCTAATGGATTTTCTCTTAGACAGCATTCTCCATTGACTTTGTCATCTCGGTCTCTTATCCTGCTCAACCTGAATTATTTTGTCTCTTGCTCATTAATAACTTTAAAGGGTCTCAGATGATATTTGATAAAACACATCTAAATATTTGGGAAGATATGTTTATTAAAGCTGTATTTCTTTATACCATAAGCTTTGTGATTTTAGCATGCACCTTGATTTAGGTTGTGTGACAGATGTCATTGTTCCTTATCCTGCTTGCTCAGCTATTTCCCCCTTCTTTATATAATACCTCATTTCAGTATTTCACAATGTCTATTTGTTAATAGAGGGAAAATGAGAGTGTTATAAGAGTTACAATAAGTGTAACCTACGATTTTTGTTCTGAGGAGCTGCAGCCAATAAATCTCAGTAAATCGCTTTGACACGCACATGGTAGTAAGAAGAGGAACGGAAAAGATCTTTCTTTGATGGATGTTTTGTGTTACAATGTATGCAATCTTTTTACATAACATTACTTGACAAAAAAAAAATAAAAAAAAAATAAAAAAAAAAACTTGGAATAAAAGTGACTTCTTCACTGTATAGATTCCCTCCTGTAGTGGTTTACTTTCTTCATGAATATATAGAAGCAGGAAATCTGCCCCTTTCTGCATTGTATAGCAAACAGACATGATTTTTATGGGGGCTCGTGTTGGCCATTAAGTGCTGTCTCCAACAACATTTGCCATTTCTTCGTCCAAAAAATTAATCATGGATATTTTTTTGCACAACAAATGTGATTAATCACCTTAATTACTGCTATTTGCCATTTGGACACTGCTGCAGTTTGATTCTCCCTACAAAGCTCAAAAGTATCCAAATATATGTTATGTTCAGTCAGTTTTATGGTAAAACCTTGAGATATTTCCAAATCCATCACAAGTGGGTAGGTGGGTAGGTAGGTAGGTAGGTAGGTAGGTAGGTAGGTAGGTATATACTTTATTAATCCCCGAGGGGAAATTTATTCGCCACAACAGCATACATACAGAAGCAATAATAGAAACAATAGAATAAAATAATAATAGAATAGAATAATATAATAGAAAAACAATAAAATAAAAAATATAAATATAAAATATAAAATGCACAGTACATACAGTATATATACAGTACATTAAATATCTATATATATTATATACAACAAACCAATAAACACAGTCAACATATATATATATATATATATATATATATACATACGGTACAGTATATATATATATATATATATATATATATATATATATATATATATATATATATATATATATATATATATAATATACAAGCAACCAAGAAACACAGTCAACAGTGTTTTTGTACTGTGATGGATTTTGCCAGAGGTGAGTTATTGTACAGTCTTATGGCAGTGGGCAGGAATGATCTCCTGTATCTGGAATGATCTCCTGTATCAGGAATGATCTCCTGTATCAGGAATGATCTCCTGTATCTGGAATGATCTCCTGTATCAGGAATGATCTCCTGTATCAGGAATGATCTCCTGTATCTGGAATGATCTCCTGTATCAGGAATGATCTCCTGTATCAGGAATGATCTCCTGTATCTGGAATGATCTCCTGTATCAGGAATGATCTCCTGTATCAGGAATGATCTCTTGTATCTGGAATGATCTCCTGTATCTGGAATGATCTCCTGTATCAGGAATGATCTCCTGTATCTGGAATGATCTCCTGTATCTGGAATGATCTCCTGTATCAGGAATGATCTCCTGTATCAGGAATGATCTCCTGTATCTGGAATGATCTCCTGTATCTGGAATGATCTCCTGTATCTGGAATGATCTCCTGTATCTGGAATGATCTCCTGTATCAGGAATGATCTCCTGTATCAGGAATGATCTCCTGTATCTGGAATGATCTCCTGTATCTGGAATGATCTCCTGTATCAGGAATGATCTCCTGTATCTGTCCTTGTGACAGCGGAGCTGGAGGAGTCTTTTGGAGAACGTCCTCCTCTGTCCCTGCAGCAGGTGGTTGAGAGGGTGGACAGGATTATCCAAGATGGACAATAGTTTGATCAGCGTCCTCCTCTCCACTATCTAGTTTGTAGCCGATGATGGAGCCGGCCTTCTTAACCAGCTTGTTAAGTCTGTTGGTGTCACCGGCTCCAATGCTGCTCCCCCAGCAGACCCCAGCGAAGTACAAAGCACTGGCCACAACAGACTGGTAGAACATCTCCAGCATCATGCTGCACACATTGAAGAATCGAAGTTTCCTCAGAAAAAAGAGTCGACTCATCAGGAGAGATAATGGCATGCATACATATTTAAAAGTGGTCACTCATCAAATTAACATTAAAATCCATCAAATTAAATGTATCTCCATTTAATTGACTGGATTTCAGGTCACATGCAGTTATAAAAATTCCCAAGAATCATGCCTGTGGCTTTACTTTATAACATTAGCTTGTTAAGCCTCACTCAAGGCTCCACACGGGTTCTAATTAAGCACCTCGACCTCGTGTGAGAACATGCTGTCATGTTGCTCGCTGACTGCGAGTGAAATCCTCTGTGACTTTAAGAAATGTTCAGTCGAGGCCAGATGAGGCGAGGGGAGTGATCCTGATGTGGTGCAGTGAAAAGGTTACAGCACATCTGAACTTCAGATGAGGCATCACTGAAGTAATAATGTAAGGGGTTGATATGAGATAAGAAGATATAACTTACAGGCATTAGAAATCAGAGCAAATCCAGAGTATAGCTGGACTTAACTGGTAAAGATGAATTACTGTCTTATCACAAAGTTCTCTTTCAGTGCTGAATGTTCCAAGTCCTCATTGGTACATCTCATCTTTAATCAGTCTGCAGTCAGTCCTTATTTTAAAATGCTGTTTGATTTCAGATGGTCAAGCGTTCTTCAAATATAGAACATGGTAAGTCAGTCTATGCTTTATCATAAAAGATTAAATTATGCATCTAAAGATTTCATAGGAAATAGGAAGAAACCGAGAAGCAACTCTGGGATACAATGTTCATTATACAAGAAGAAAGCTGATAATGTGATTGTAATCATGAAATGTTTGTTGTCATCTCCTCACTGTCATGGGATGTAGTAGTTATAAGAGAAGGCCCACTGATTTACCATCGTAGCCTGCAGCAGAGATGTGAAGTATGATGCACTTGTTGTGGCATTAAACGACACAAAAATCATTCACCAGATACATGTTCTCCGGTACGCAACTGCTTTCACAAAGGAAAGTGGTTGTTGCTACCCAACACTAATGAAATCAAAGGACTAAGTGAGTCTCTAATGTACTATAATACAAGATAATACGTCACCGGATGTTAGAAATAAAAGACAGCAATATGGATGTTTGTCTTGTGTATTATGATTTACATTTGGTGTTATTTGATTCCTTAAACTTGGATAGAAGTGACTCATCCTGTTCAGGGAGTATGTATATATATATACTTATTATTACTTTTCACTATAGTAGATGACATTTATTGGTGGACATTTTGTTGAGGACAGAACCATGTTTTCTGAACAGTGGACTCATTGAAAAGAGGCCTCTTTTCCACAGCCTGCTCTCTGCCCAGGTTTGAATTTACATCAGATTTTGTAAAGGGGTACTTGAGTTGTGCACACCCATGTGGATGGCGGGGTTGGGGGGTCTTCTTTTTTTTGGAGAAAGGCCCTCCTCTTGAGGGCCCCATTGATTGCAGTGACTTTTGTTGCCGTGTGCCACTTTAGCCTGAAGTTTCTCCATCTGCATATTAAGCAGCAATAATGGAGCTAT
The DNA here is from genome assembly GCF_029030835.1 of Brachyistius frenatus. Taxonomy (NCBI): domain Eukaryota; kingdom Metazoa; phylum Chordata; class Actinopteri; family Embiotocidae; genus Brachyistius; species Brachyistius frenatus. The sequence continues at coordinate 137,811 of NW_027211025.1, read as the reverse complement.
GAGGACCTTGTCGTTACAACGGGCCTTTGAGTGTTCATTCATCTTTTCAGGAGCACTGATCCCCCTCCCTGCTGTTATTCTCCAGCAGCTCCTCTAAGATCAACTGCTCAGCTGTCACAGGCCTCCACTGCTGCAGAGCCGAATGTGGGGCTGATGGAAGCCAACCTCTCCCTCTGGCAGCTGTTCAGACTTATAGGCTTTTTTGCTTGAAGGCTGATTCTCAGCTGCCCAAAATGACAACAAATTCTTTTTTGTCCCTGCGGGTGCTGTCTGCACCGCTTTGGATAACATCCTTGAAGCGGGACGCCTCCTCCAGGTTTGACTTTAAGGGTGGCCACTCTTCAGCTTGCACATTTGGAGGACTGAAGGGAACTTCAGCTCAAACTGTGGCTTAAAAAGTTTTCAAAGTTGCCCTTTTTGAAATGAAAATTGTATCTTTCCTGGCTAGAGGACACATTCTCATTTGAAAGCCATGACTAATTATTTATTAATTATTATTGTTAATTGTTGTCTCAGGGGAGGATGAGGAAAATCTTAATTGCCAAGTCAAAATGCATTATTTCTGGTTTACCTCAAGCTCTGTGTTACTAATGAAGAAAACAAAGATGGTGGTTTATCTGGAAGCTATTGTAGGAAGTGCTTAAATCAAGTAAACATGCAGTTTATTAGAAGCTTCTGTCTCTGTCTTTATTACCGTTCACAATACAGAGTCAGTGGATGGGTAGGTGGTGGATCTGATTTGAATGAAGTGCATGTGTGGCATCGCTGGTGTGAAACTCTTCACACACTCCTTACATTCAAATTTGACTTTTTCTGGACTGAAATATTAATCGTCATCTGCTATGAAATTGCAACTTCCTTGTTTGAAGCTCTTAACAAATTGCGCGCTGCCATGTTGTTCCTCTGCACGACTTCATATTCCAGCGGCAGCGTGTCAGAAATGTTTTGTCTGCCTGTTTTATCATACTTCCTCATTGCTAAATGGCTTCTTTTTTGTCCATTTTGTGTTCATTGTCATTTTCTACTTTGTGCTGCAGACAAAGTTAATACAGCTGCTGAGTTTTAGTCATTAAAAACATCAATCCTCCTGTTTATTGAGTAACTGTTTCACAGTGTCTTTACGGGGAGGAGAACACATTTCTTGTCGAAATTGAAAGACAGCGGGGTCGACGGTGATGTAGTGATTCACATGGATGTTTTATTTTGAAAGTTTACCGGATTTTCTCCGACTGACTTCCTGCCTGGCCGATCTGCTCTGTTGAGCCGCAGAATCGCTATAAAGTGCTATCTTTAGCACCGCTGCGCAAAAGGTGGGATATGAACTCCACCGCCGCTGCTGCACAGAGCACCGGTTGCCTGTTTAAAAAAGGTTTAGAAGTATTCAATATCTTGGGTGCTGTGGTTGCAGGTGGGGGCAGTATGTGTGTGTGTTGGGGTGGGGGGTGGGGGGGGGTGGAGCAGTTATTTGATGAAAAACTCTATTTTTACTGAAGTTTACACTTCAGCAGGCAGCTGGAGGGATGAGTATGATTCAAATGATCCACACTGTGACTATACAGTCTGGTTACTACTCTATCCTCCTGCCTAATAACAATCATTACAAAGTAATCTAAACTAAACTCTTCAACCAGACTTTTCTCGGTTTTCTTTTTATGTGCTACCTTCACGCTCGCTCACGTTGTCGCTCTGTCTCTCCCTCTCCATGCACTCAGAAAGGTGTTTTGTGTTCATTGTGCTCAGGTGTTGTGAAAAGCACTCGGGCGCTGCGCCTAAGTGATATAGTTGTAGGACGAACATGTTTCTTGAAGTAGGTGGAGACGCTCGACTACGTCTACTGCTCTGTGGAACAGCGGCAACTCAAGTTCATTTAACTTAATTAAGGGGGGGCTTAATCCAGAAGTGGGTAGGAAGTCAGTAAAAGTTGTGTATTTAAGCCTGAGATTGATATGGGTTGATCAAAACTTGCAAAATGTATTATTCATTAGAAAACTATTTACAGAACAGCCCCCGAATTGAGCCTCTGAGCAATGTTTTTATCACAAGAGGAAGAGAGCTATTTACAGAACACGTTTTTTTTTTTTATTAAATAAACTGACAGTGTGAAGCCGCATGATTTATGGACAGTCCACATCAAAATATGCATTCAGCCTTACACTATATTCTTATGAAAGCGCTCAGCTGAATGAAGATATTTTAACGAGGTAGGAGCGAGCCGATGGAAACAAAGGTACCGCAGTCTAAGCGAGGGGAGGCGGGGCTCAGTGTGTAGCTGTGTGCACACAGCTAGTGTCTGTTAGAAGCCTTCATCAACACGGATATTGACACATTTACTCAGATGATACTGGTACTTGTCAGGAGAACATTTTCCGTACCGAAAACGTGCTTCTGCCGAGTACTCGTCTCGTCGCTAGTTTTCAGTTTGCTCTTTTTTCAGACATTTATCAGAGTGTGTTACTTTGCTGACATGAGTTAATGTGCTATTTTAAGCCAGATGAAGCTTGTGGTGGCTGATAACACAGTAAATTGCCCTTGTCTTAATGAGCCAATTATGCTGTCATGAACAATCTATTATCTACAGAGGTTTCAGCATCTTCATTAGTGTGTTGTGTCTTTGTGTAGCATAACCCAGACTGAACACACAAAGAGGAATCTGTTTGACGGAACCATTTTCTCGCAGGTTGTGATCAAATAATAGCTCAACAATAAAAGCATCCTCTTAGATGTACCAAAGTATAAGATATAAAGCCACTTTAATTTAACTTCAACTTTTTAAGTTTGTTTTTTACACTTAAAGACTATAATTGAAGGCCCTCACAGGTCAGAAGAGTCCTCCATGTATTCAAGGTTAAATGCATTTTTACAATCAGAAACTGATCTTGACCCTGTTTGTGAATTCGTTCCTTCATTTTGTTTATTTCAGTCAGGATTTAGGGTTTATATGAGGCTAATTGCCCTCCGAATGTTCACTCTCCAATTCTATGGTAATGTTTCAGCTTTATAATGACCCACCCTGCTTAATTGCTAGCGGACGCATCATGTTGAGCTGTTAGTGTGCAGAGGATGATGTCTGTATCCAGTGTTTACATGTTATCTGTAATTCAGCCATTCTTTCACTCAGCAACTCGTGTGAATTGTCTTTCAGGATCGTTGACCAGCGAGCTTGCTCTTTCTACAAGAAAACACTTTGACATTTCAATAAAATCAAGCAAGCAAAACACATTAGTTCTGCAGCATGTTTACTTTCACCGGCAATTACAGGACAACAGAGGTGGGAAAAGCAGGAAAGCTTTTCCATTTGAATTGTTGAATTTAGCATGATAGGGATTGCTGAAACTTGACTGTGCAGAGACATGAGAACATGTTGCTTTGTTATTCAGTAAAGTTAAGTAACTTCACCTCAGCAGCATGAATTAGTCGGGACCCAAAGGGTGCTCAACTACCTGAGAACAGAGCAACAAAAAAGATGTGAAGCAACGCGGTGTTTTCTTATTGATGCAACAGGGAGCGCACAGGTGCACTGTAGTTAATGACATGAACAATGGCTGTGTTCCATTTAAATGTCCCAGTAAGCCAGCGTGAACAATAACAGGTCCCTGGAACTGGCACACCGGATTGGAACTCAGCCATTAATCATGTTAAATTGCAGCTGTGTTTGACAAGGTGAGACGTCTGCTGTGAGAAAGATCCATAAACAGACCTTCATGTTGCATTAAGGAAATAAACAACATAATCTGGTTGAGAAACAGATAACCAATCATCATTGGGTTCTAATTTAAATACACATGTAGCTACGTGGAAACACCTGCATCAGAAAAGACATTAAAAACAGCAGAAATTCTGACATGTCACAAAGCACAGCGACAGACAGCAAACTTCATGACGGCTGATTATGTGACACACAAAATGTACGTTCACATTTCTTCTTGTTGTGGATAATTTGTTTGATAATAGTTATTTCTTTCACTTTCAAATGTACTGTTTTAAAAGGACAGTCAAAGAACAGAGAAATCTATATCTTTATGTAGAGGTGTTGAATGCTTCTCATTCAGGTGAGCAGTCAGGTGCAGTGACCCTGGATGAAGCTTGAGGTCTGACTCCTCCCTCAGCCGGCCAATCAGAGCCTCAGGGTATAAAAAGCACCTGCTGTCGTTTCCTCTGTCTCACCTCCTGTCCTCAACCTGCTGTGGCTGGTTAGGGATGCAGGTATGTAGAGAAGTGATCAGTTTAACATGCTTAGTTAAACCACATGGTGATTTGGCCATCTGGATTTGTACTATTTTGTTCTGGTGCGATTCTGCTTTACTAGTTTGTTTTGCTGTGTTTGGTTCTGTGACTGTTTAGTTTAGCTTGCTGGTTCTTTCGGTTGTCTTTAGTAGTTAATTTAGTTCAGTTTAATTTGAAATACTACGTATTTTAATGCTTATTTTAGATCCAAATGGCCAACTTCCATTCAAACATGGAATAACTGTATGAAATTGGCATAAGTCTTGTGCAAAGTTGCATAAGAAAAGCATTATATTGTAGATCATATCCTGGATGCTGTGGAGGAGGAGTTTGTCAAATATTTTCTAACTGGGGATAAAACAAGCAAGAGAGATCATATTTCTCCAGTTTTATCTTCTCTTCACTGGCTTCCTGTTAAATCAAGAATAGAATTTAAAATTATCTTGCTGACTTACAAAGCTCTTCATGACCAGGCTCCATCATATCTTAGAGATCTTATAGAACCATATAATCCTAGCAGAGCACTTCTCTCTCAGTACGCTGGTCTACTTGTGGTTCCTAGAGTTTACAGAAGTAGAATGGGAGGCGGAGCTTCAGTTTTCAGGCTCCTCCCCTGTGGAACCAGCTCCCAGTTTGTGTTGGAGGGGCAGAAACCCTCTCTAGCTTTAAGATTAGACTCAAAACGTTCCTTCTTGATAAAGCCTATAGTTAGGGCTGGCTCAGGTAGACCTGAACCAACCCTTAGTTATGCTGTTATAGGCCGAGGCTGTTGGGGGACCCCGTTACATGCTGAGCTTCTTTTCTTTCCTCCTACTCTTTAACTGACTCATACCTCACCATCTTCTTCTCTCCCATAGTTTCTTCTTATTATCTGTTGTCTCCATTCAGTTCCTTCACTCGTATAGTTTCTGTTCTTTCTTTTCCAGATGTCCCGTCATGGAGCTGCATGTCTCTGCTCTGTGCTTGTCGTCTCCTCCAACAGTTCTTCTCTTGTATCTCTATGCTGTCCTTTTCTCTCTCTGCTCTCCTCTCACCCCAACCGGTCGTGGCAGGTGCTCCACCCACCTCTGATCCTGGTTCTGTTAACAGATGTTCTCCACCTCTGAGTCTGGTTCTGTTAACAGATGCTCCGCCCACCTCTGATCCTGGTTCTGTTAACAGATGTTCTCCACCTCTGAGTCTGGTTCTGTTAACAGATGCTCCGCCCACCTCTGATCCTGCTTCTGTTAACAGATGCTCCGCCCACCTCTGATCCTGGTTCTGTTAACAGATGCTCCGCCCACCTCTGATCCTGGTTCTGTTAACAGATGCTCCTCCCATCTCTGATCCTGGTTCTGTTAACAGATGCTCCTCCCATCTCTGATCCTGGTTCTGTTAACAGATGCTCCTCCCATCTCTGATCCTGGTTCTGTTAACAGATGCTCCGCCCACCTCTGATCCTGGTTCTGTTGAAGGTTTCTTCCTGTTAAAGGGAGTTTTTCTTCCCTCTGTTGGAGGTTTTTCTCCCTTAAAGAGGAGTTTTTTTTCCCCCCTCCTAGCTTATGTGGGAATTGTTGAATTGTTGAATTGTTGAATTGTTGGTTTCTCTGTATAATATTGTAAAGTTCTACTGTAAGGACTTTAATGTGTTAAGTGCCATGAAATAACGTGTGTTGTGATTTGGTGCTATAGAAATAGAATAGAATTGAATTGAAAACATCTGAACGGATCATAAGGAGGACTGCTCAGTCCAAAAAATATTGAACACAAAATGTGCAGAATTAAACCTCGGTGGTAGAGAGGAAGGTAGAGAGGATTGAGGGTTAGTGCTCTTTAATCCTGTACGAGGAGAAATGTTGGAAGCAGCACACAACACTCTCAGCCTTTTCTGACTAGGTCTTTGGTTTTCTAGATGTCTTAAATACATGCACCGAATCACACAAAGGTGAGACAATAACACATAAAATAATGTTTACCTGTGTGTAAAATGGCATATCACATTATTGTGTGTTTCGTATTGTGCAGCATTTCCACATTCATAACTGTATAATAGTTAAGCTGTGGTTTTGTTTTTCCAACAATGCCAAATGAAAGCAGTGGCAGTGCTGTCTGAGGGATAACCCTGTTAAAATGTAGACTGGTGGGAAACTGTAATTTATGCTTAATTTTTTTCACTGACAACAATTGGAGCATAATTCTAATTATGAGCTGAACGGTGCACTACATAAATGGAGAAACCATAGAAACACTGCAGCTCTGTGCAGCTTGATGAGGCTGCGTGAGCTGAACCATACACGAACAATAACAAGTGAACTGAAGAAAGATGACAATTTATTTTCTCTGAAGCAGGTTCAGTTTTTAGCTCTCCGTGTCTAAAACAGTTTGAGTGAACTATAATTCCACAAATCAACATTTCAGGACATGAGGGAAGTGAGCTTTCTCAAATAAATGTCCTTTTTATGAATATGTGCTGTTTATAAAGAATTACTACAAGTAGTAGTAGTAGTAGTACTAGAAGTAGAACTAGTAGGAGTAGTAGGAGTAGGAGTAGTTGTACTAGTAGTAGTAGCAGTAGTAGTACTAGTAGTAGTAGAAATAGAAGGAGTAGTTGTACTAGTAGTAGTAGTAGTAGTAGTAGTAGTAGTAGTAGTAGAAGTATTTATTTTATTTGTGAAAAAGCTCCATGAACCTAACGTGTGCAGATATGGTGAGTTTATGACTTTGTTTTGGTCCCCTGGTTTTGCTTGTTGTTAATAAAAAGACAACGACAAGAATACTGAAAAAGTCAGAACTTTTTTTGACCCCATCAAAGAGGATGAGAAATGAAAAGGTAGGATACGTAGGACCTTCACTTGTCCCAGATTTTTGCCCGAAGGCAACAAGAATGAACAGAGGTGTGTTGCATTTTAAGAATATATGCTCATTTATGGCTCCAGTGGCACTTCACACAAAATGTATTTATTTTTAAGAACCACACTGAAACGCTAGCCTGGTGAGAACCAGAAGCTAATCTCACTCCATGAATATGGTTTGTCCACCCTCCATAGAGAATCGTTTGCAGACCTCAGATTAATTTGAACCAATCAGCTTGCACCGAAACCGGCCCCCCCCCCCCCCCCCCCCCCCCCCCCCCCCCCCCCCCCCCCCCCCCCCCCCCCCCCCCCCCCCCCCCCCCCCCCCCCCCCCCCCCCCCCCCCCCCCCCCCCCCCCCCCCCCCCCCCCCCCCCCCCCCCCCCCCCCCCCCCGACACTGCCACAGCTGCAACTACCTCATCAGTGTTTTTTTTTTCCTGAGTACAGCATATTTATTAAATTGTTTTAATGAACGCCAGAAGCAGCTTGATGAGGTGTGAGCAACAGTCAGTGCAGGGAAGCTACTAAAATGCTGAAGTTAGCTTGTTATGAATAGATGCAGTAATGTTAGGAAATAATTCTGAAAATCTCAATAATGTAGTCTTCCTGTAAAGGTACACATATCTTGTCTGTTTTTTATGTGTGTGTTTGTGGTAGATTAAATTCCATGAAGTGGAATTCATTAATTATTGATGACTGATGATGGCTTGTTCAAGAAACTGGTTCAAAACAGTTTGAAAGCATGTTATTAAGAATGGGTCACTTACTGATGTTTATCATTAAATTAAAATATTGAATGTATTATGAGACTGTTTGTATTGTTGTCTAAGTGACTACTGTCTTTCTCTACTGTGTGTGCATTTGCATTAGTAGATGATTGAGTTGACCGGTGGCCCCACACAGATTAATTCTCTTTAGAGTGCATGTCAGCTGCACCCTGACGTCATGATGTTTGGGTTTCATTTTCCTTAACCACACAGTAAATATAAAGCCTGTTTGACTCACCTAACTGAACAAAACCAATCCATCTTATTTTGACAGTCAGGGTTCAATTCTTTACCCTTATCATATTTTCTCCTTCAGTAATTGCCTTTTCTCTCTATTTCACAGGCTCAGTAAAGGGAATTGATTAAATTGTGAGTCTCAGCGGCACAGAAGGAAAAAAGAAAACCTCAGTCAAAGAAAAATACAGTAAAGCCCCAGAGGCCAAGTAAGTCTGCCACATAGTGTATCTTTATCTATGACTAATGACACAACTTCTGTGGTATTCTCATTACAGCTGAGCCCTCTGCTATCTCTCCCAGAGGACGCTCATTTGAATGAGGTTGTAGAAACGTGTGAGAGTTGCCCTGGATGATATGAGCTCATGTTTCATCCTCATCTGACCTCAGGATGTTGAAGTTCAATCAGTAATGTTAATTTCCTGTCTTTTACTGTGATGAATTGGTTTCAAACAAATGGCTGGAGGTAGCTTATGGAATACAAGACGCTGTAAAATACAAAATGCTGTAATTGCTTGGAGAGGCTGTTAAAGACACAAACACAAGTTTCATCTTATTTACCACCCAGAGCGTCCTCCTTCACGTCTTTACCGACACTTTTCTTCAAACGCTACACTTTTCTGCTCGCTCTCCATTGGTTTGACTCGGTCCTGACACCTCCTACTCTTATCGTGGTTTTATAAACCAATTTCCCGAAGAAAAAGAAAAAATCAATCCATTAGAGGAGGACTCCAAGAAGAGGAGAAAATTAAATAATTATGGGTGCAGCAGTGAAAATAGCTGCTGAAAGGAACCTGTCCAATCACTTAACAAGGTGTCGTTTTATATTCCTGAGAGGTGGCCCTGTGTCAGGATACAGATAACCTTTTAAGAGACTAATTTACTTTTCACAATTATTTAGACCCACTCTATTAACTAAATTACCAACTTGAAGTGATCTAGCCTCTCTGCCCTACTTCAGGCTAAGGGCTACAGAGCATGCCAATGAATCCACCCTGAAGTGGAAATATTGGGGAAATGTCTTACCTTTTGCCCCCTTTTGCAACTTAAAAATTGGATAAAAAAACATAACAACTTATTCACAAAAATATTCTGAATTAATGTCCTCTGGAAGCAAACTCATCACAGACTGATAGAGCCAAGATTTTTTTTTTCAGTTTAAAGAGACTTCAACACATGAATACAAGATGAAACGATTCACAGAGAAGGTTTTGACAAATGAATGCAAAGATTTTGGTGCAGACTCTGGTGATAGCAGTTGCAGATCCTTGCCAAGCACTCCACAGGGTCTGAGTCTGCAAGGAGTCCCCTGTGGTGGGAGGAGCTGAGGTGGTGGTGGGAGGAGCTGAGGTGGTGGTGGGTGCCTGTGAGACAAGCAAGAGGGACAATGGCTTGTCATTTGAATGGTAGAAGACCTGACGTGTGCTGTGATTGGATAAAGGAGAAGAGTGGGAGGCAAGAGGACAGATGAGAGGAACTGTTGAACTGCAGTAAACCTCCAATTAATTGAGTCAAATTAAAGTATTTTATTGGAAATGCGAGCGACTGACAGCATCTCAACATCTATTCAGTGATGACTTGTATGTATTGACTTTTGAGTGAATGTGGCAGTGAATTATGGGAAAGCGGCACCGACAGATGTACGAGCTTTGTCTTGAAGTTCGCTTCAGTTTGTTTTGTTATTAAATTCCTTGCAGAGTCTAAAACCTGCTGCACACATACAGTATTTGTGTGTTTGAAACAGAAAGGAACATGAAGCTACATAAATTAAACACTCCTCAAAGGTAGCAAGTATTCTTTAAACAGGACAGATGTCTGACAGATTGCTACGGTGCTCCTGCAGCATGACTGAGGGAACGGGTTGCATCACTGACATCACTCATCTACTCTGGATCCTGAACAATGACGGAGAAACGACATCCATCACGACTTTCTTTCAGGAGAGACAGAAGAAACTGGAAATCTTGTTCTGTTGTGTGTCTTTGTGTTTGTGTGTTATGTGTCTGTAAGCCAAGCAATAATTGTGTACCTGCTACTAATTAATCTAACACACAAAAACAACAATAGTGCAACTGGATCTATAATACTAATAATAATAATCAACATTTTTAAGATTAAAGATGTAAAGTTCTGTAAAATAAAGTCAGTCCCAACATTATAGGTCCAGTCATGTAGCTCTGATATTAGAACAACCCGTACTAGATATTTACTTTATGACGTCCAGTCAGAGGCTCAACAGCCTCCTTGTACTGAGTGGAAGTGAAGTTAAGTTAACCGAGCTGGAGCCACCAGGGATGTGTACAAACCAGAGACTAATGAACGGAGCACAGGCCGACGCTGACGAACCACAGCATGATACCAACACTGGAGCTTCAAGTTTCATCGCAGACAAACAAGATTTTCTCATGTTTATTTAACACTTTAATGTTTATTCAGCATTTATATTTTTAGTGGCTCTGACCACAGCGTATCCCAATGAGCCCCAGACATTTATGGATTCAACTTTAGGCCTTTAAGCGAATTACAGCTGTAAAACCTGAACTCTCCACAGACGGCAGCGATTGTCTATAAAAGGTTCAAAAAGTGACTCGAGATGTTTTGGTGAGTTTTATGGAGATGAATGAAATCAAATTAAAAGTAAAATCCTGTTAAAATGATTTTGTTTCTGATGGTAACTGCTGCAGTGAATGCTGATTGGTTTTCAAATGTGTGAAGTAAATGTCATCAGAGTGCATTGAGTTACAAAAGCTAGCAGAACAGATGCTAACCGTCATGACTTCACTGTTTTTCAGAGTACTTCTACGTTGTACTCCGGTACTGTAACTTCCTGCTGGGGCAAAGAGATCAATGCAAAATATTGCAAATACGTGCAAATCCTTTTGCTTAATTAATTTGCTAAAACCTCTCTGTGTGCAGCCTGGAGGGTGTCAGTCACATCGGTCTGAGGTTGTTTTAATGGAGTAAAAATAACTCAACCAAACAAAAAGTACAAAATTCATGTTAATTGAAAAATCTACATTTCAGAATTTTTTTATTTATTAAAAACACAACTTAAAATCTTTTTTTTTTCCCAAGCTTTCATTTAATGGTGATGGAGTGCAGTACGCAGTACAAACTGCAGTGATTATCATTCTATAACAAAGTACAAGTAGGTGTTTAGTAGTTTTCTGAACATCCTGTTAATAATTATTTTCCACAGTTTCAATTTAATTGTTTAAAAATGGTGATTATTGTATTTCACAAATTAACTCCTCAAATAGAAACAACAAACCCAAATACAGAAACTCACTGCAAATGAAAAATACACTGGAAAATAGAGAAAACTTTGTTTCTTTCAAGGAAAAGGAACTAAGTTACAGAACAGAAGATACTTCCAAGGAAACTACAGTTTTTCAACTTGCTTATAGGCTTCATGTAATTTTTTGTTTTAAATGTTATGCATATGTTGTCATATTGTTTGTTTTCTTCACTTGCATGTTTATGATTTTTTTTATTTTCGCGTATTTTTCCGTCACCGTGTCGAGCTGTCGCCGTCCTGTGTGTCAGACTACCGAGTTTTTACACTGCAGTCAGTTTACTGTTCCCGTTACTGCTGACAGTTATGAATAACACATTTCTTCTCTGTAGTCTGAGCAGTTCAAGCTGTTTCTGCTGAGAGGGCTGAACACAGAGATGTGAGCAGCTCCTGTCCGGACATTTGAAAGCTGCCCCAGATGTTTTCACACCGTTTTTCTGTCAGATTCTCTCTCTGTATTTCTGATGCAGCCTTAATTGGAACAGATCGTCCTCTGAGCTGAATCTGACGAGGAATCACGGCCGGCCTGAGGGGAGCAACGAAAGATAACCGAGGAAAAGTTGTTTACAAACCATATATATAGTCCCAGGACACACACTCTCCTCTGTGTGAGTGTATGACACTGTAGCAGCCAGAATAGTAAAAATAATGAAATTCTCCAGCCCCTGGTTATTTCCTGCTGCATATCAACAGCAGTACCTCTACTCCATCTCAGATAAAGAACTTGTGCTGCACCAGCAAATGAGGAGCGGCTGGATTTAATGAAAAGGCTAAGATGCGGGTCATGGGACTGAGACAAAATTAAGAGTCAGAAACTACATCAGGGATGGCCTTCATTTTTTTAATTCATACTCCAAGACCTCCTCACCTCGATGGTGAATCCAGCTCCTGTAATCCCAGGACGAAGACTACCTCCCACTCTGCTCAGCTCATCCCCGTCTCTGTAACCTCAGCGTCTGCTGGACGGGGAGACGTGTCATCCTGTCAGACGGTCACCTTTGTGCTCTCCTGCCACAGTCTGCTGGAGCTCAACAGCACAGTTGTGTTTGAGGCATTACAGGTCGCCTGGGTCATCTGTTCCTTTATTTTTTCTTCCACCTTCTTTTGCTTTTCTAGATGCTGAAGATAGACATGACATGATGACCTCTCACCTTTGATTGCCTGAGCCACAATGTTAGTTAGCATTTACACTGGACACATCCTATATATTCTAACCGTATGTACATGTACGGTTTTCCCCTTTCTGTTTCCGTTTGGATATCCTGACTCAGTGGGTAAAGGCAAATAAGAGAATAGCTACATTATCTTTTCTGTAATGCAGCCTTTAAAACCAGGAAAACAACACTAATACTGTAACTAAGACGATATCTTTAACCACACCAGTCTGGATAAAGTACTGCCAACTTTGCGCCAGTATGTGAACTGCCCCACACAGAACAATAAAACTCTGGACCTACTGTATGCTAATGCCATGGATGCATACAGTACTACTGCCCTTCCCCCCCTTGGTAGATCAGACCACAACCTGGTCCTGCTGACTCCCAGGTATGTTCCTCTGGTACAGAGGCAGCCTGTAACCACCAGGACTGTGAGGAGGTCCATCCCGGACTGTACACTGCTTCCCCAACAACAAGCCGTGGATCACCAGTGACCTGAAAGTTCTTCTTAATCAGAAGAAAGCAGCCTTCAGGTCTGGGGACAGGGAGGAGCTCAGGAGAGTGCAGCGCCACCTGAAGGTGGTATATTGTTTATCTATCTATCTATCTATCTATCTATCTATCTATCTATCTATCTATCTATCTATCTATCTATCTATCTATCTATCTATCTATCTATCTATCTATCTATCTATCTATCTATCTATCTATCTATCTATCTATCTATCTATCTATCTATCTATCTATCTATCTATCTGTCTATTATCTATCTAGTTTCATATCACAGATATTAAAGGGATATATTGTTCAGCACTGTGATGATTAAACAGGATGAATGATGTGAAAACGTCCATTTGCATCATAAATATTTTTCCATCATGTCGACATATACTTTTGACTTTCTATTCAACATATTTCATCCAATCGTCATCAAAGGTGGTGCATAGTATCCCTGGACGACCCTGAACACTGATCATGTGTTTCATTTGAGATATCTTGTCTTCATTGTTTTTCCATAATGGGCTAACAAATGTATGTGGATGTGGTCAAATCAAGCGAACCTCTCATAATTGTTAAATATTATAATATTAATGTATATTAGATTCATACAGTTTCAGCAATAGGGGCACGAATCACTTCTTCCACATACGTGGTTGCACTTTGAAAATGTCAAGCATGACGAGGATGTAAACAGCTTCTCTTATAATTAATGAGTTTTTCATCAATGATGTTTTTAATACCTAAAAAACAATAATATCTCAAAATATCTAAAGGCTACAGAAGTGAAACTTGGAGGAACGAATTGTCGCAATAGCGCCACCATGAGGCCAATTATTGATGTTTTGAAATTTTACCTATCACACCAGGAGTTGTACAAGAGGAAAAAAAAGAGAAAGCTTTCATCTGTGGATTCTTTGTGAAGCTAAAAGATTTTCTGTTATTTTGATTTGTTCTTAAAAACATATTTTTCACTTTATGTTTCATCCTGTCTTTGCTCAACTGGTGACATGTCCTATGTGGTGCTCAGGTGGCACAGATACCGCAAGTTTCACTGAAATTCTCCCTCACATGTTTGGTATCTCGGGAAACATGAGATCTGTGATCTTCTGGATAGAAAGATGTCTTATTAATGGAGTACTAGTTTACCCATCTTTAATCTAACAAACATGAGATTGATGTGTTGACCTTAAACCCAGATGTGAGGTGTGTTCACTGTGATCACAGATCAAACAATCATATTACTTGTTACAGGGAAGTAAGATTCTCCAACCTGACTGACTGACTGTCATTATCATCATCATCATCATCATCATCATCATCATCATCATCATCATCATCATCATCATCATCATCATCATCATCATCATCATCGTAGGAAGATCCCATTAAAACTGCAGAGAACGTGCCGTTTACCAAATCTACACACAACGAAGCTGCTGTGACCAAACTGATATTATTAAAGCATCATTTATTGTTTCATGTTTGCAGGCCATCCATATGCGTTGTACATGTTAAAAGTAGGAGGGCTGTGACTGGTCAGTGAAGTCCTCAGTGGTGATGTGGCCACATGTTTCTGAGCTAACAGGAGTTAACAGGAGATATGGCCTGAAAAGAAGAAGTGGTCCTAAGACAGGGATTATCCTCGTCAAAACTTCACGTGTTGGTCTGAATTATTATTAATACTAATGCATTAGTTTTGCTAGTGTTACAGTATTTCTTTTTCTTGGTGAAACACCGTTCATTTAATTTTTAGAGGTAACTTAAAATACAAGTTTTACAGTATTTTACTGTGTCTGCATGATATGTTCTTGTAGTCCAGCCCACACAACAACAACAACAACAACAACAATAGTAATAATAATAATAATAATAAACTTATTTGTAACGCAGCTTTCACACAAGAAATGCAGCTCAACGTGTTTCACGGCAAGGAAATGACATGCAGTGTTTCACATAAAAACAGATATAAAGGAGCATTTAAAAATATAGAAAAGAAATTAGATGCATAAGAACAGATCAAATTAAACACAAATAGAGTTAAAAAATGAAATAACCAATATGCATTTTAAAGGTGCGGTAGTTCAAGTGCAAGAGAGCTTCAAGAGCAGCTAGTTAAAGTCTAATAATGATAACAATGATAACACAAACCTAAAATAACTGACACCAAACAGAAACTGCATGATGCTGCAGAGTCTTCATCTGCCCACAAACAGCAGGGTAATGTGACTTTCAGCTCTTGTTTTCTTCACTGGCTCGACATACAGCGGAGCTCCATCATCTTGCCTCCATCTAGTGTTCAGTGGTAAAACTGCTCACTGCTCTGTGAATCCAAACAATTCAATAAGACAAGCTGCAACTTGCAAGGGAGAGATAAGACTTCATGGAGGAGGAGGGCAACAGACTTCTCTGTTTAACAACGGTCATCTGAAAAAGGGATGAAACAAAAGTTTAATTTAGTATTAGTAAGAAAACCTGCTAGAAAATGTGAAGAAGTTTGTCTTACTTATCTAACAGTTTGTCAAACAATCAGAGACATTAAAATGTTCCAGCTTGTGAGCCTCATGTCAGTGGAGTTCAGTAAGATCCGAATATCTGACTGTATCATGGAAAAAAATCCAACTGTAGTCTGTCAGATAAATCATGTTGTGATGCTGTGATCTCATTTTGTTGTTTATATTTTACAGTTGACCAAAGAAGATGAGAAATGTCTGGAGAGGGAGGAGAACAACAGGCCCCGCCCCCAATCGAACCTGCTTATATGATATGTGCCTTAACCATTATACTATTCAGAACGATCTCATTGATTTGATTCGCTTTAATTGATTTTGCAAGACAAAAAAATTCTGTGCCGTGCAGGAAGATCCGCCTGGATAATGTTAAAAGTTCACAGTTATGGAAAGTACAAAGTTTCATGCAGAAATAATATTGATACATAAAAACAATAGAAACAAATAACAACAAAATGCATAACAACCACAGTAAAAATATTAATGCCAATATAAAAGCAGAAAATATGAGTATGATGATGGATGATGTCACAGTGTGTGCGTATGTTGCAGTTACAAAACAGCAGTTATATGTTTTTTTAAGCACCTTCAGAAGCATTTTATAGAGGGCCAACTTTTTTGTCAGATCTCATAATGTCTTAATGGTTAAAGTTTCATTCAAAGGACTGTTTTCAAATTTCTTTTTTTTTTTTTATTATTATGGATGTGAAGAAATTGGTCTTAAAAACCGCAGAGGAACTAAGTTCATTGTAAAAGTGGAATTATTGCATAGATTTGCTAAATTGTGTGTTCAGTTGAGCTCAGGACCGGGCGGTAGCATACATAGAGTACATGTTTTAACAATCCATTTTTTCCTCTTGCACAAAATAAAAATTGCAAAATACAAATAGAAATAGTTTCTGTGGAGTGTCAGACGCTGCTGTACAACTCCAGCACATGTAAACAGTAAAACACAGTTAAAGCAGCCAACGATGAGGAAAGGTCGTCATGTGACTGCAGTGATGAGGTGAACATCCGTAAAACTCAGTACAGAGGAGCGACAGACCTGTGCAGCACCAGAGAGCAGAGCTGCAGTGGGATGGCAGTCATGTGTGTCTCTTGAAGACTCAAAGACTTCCTCCTAACACAGTTCAAAACCAAACAAAAGCTGAGAACACTTTCCAGTTTCATCTGAGACAAGACAGCAATTAACTCAGAGTGACTCTGCAGCTGCTGCTATTTCACTGTCGTCCCACTGCAGCTCAGTGTGTGTTTGTACACCATTTTATGTGTGTATATATATATATATCTATCTATCTATATCCATATATAGATAGATAGATAGATAGATAGATAGATAGATAGATAGATAGATAGATAGATAGATAGATAGATAGATAGATAGATAGATAGATAGATAGATAGATAGATAGATAGATAGATAGATAGATAGATAGATAGATAGATAGATAGATAGATAGATAGATAGATAGATAGATAGATAGATAGATAGATAGATAGATAGATAGATAGATAGATAGATAGATAGATAGATAGATAGATAGATAGATAGATAGATAGATAGATAGATAGATAGATAGATAGATAGATAGATAAAAGGATATTCGATTTACTTGTAGTGCTTTTCTTTTAGTTGCTGGTCTAACATGTGTGCTGGTTACTGGGGAAAAGTTTATACTTTCTGAATCTGGTTTTGTCTCTCGAGGGAATAATAACTGATCAAAATCCTAAATCATCTGTAATAATTAAAAATATCTATTTAAAAAATGTAAACAAGCGTCTCTTTGTACATTATCCTCATTGGGTGAAAGAACAGATGTGTATGTAACTCTACATTCTGCTATGTGTTTCAGAGTCAGACAGGAAGTAATAAGTCAGGTGTAACGTGTTTGTTTGTACATGACGTGGTAACAAACAAAATCTCTGTCGCATCTTGTCCTCTGGCACCTTCACTTCCTCACCCTTGAGCTGAAACACGCCCCGTGTCTTGGCATCATTTCTCTCATGTTTGCTTGTTTTCTCCTCCATCAGCTCGGCAGCAGAGGGTGTCGAGGAGGCGGAGCAGTCTGAAGAAAAGATGCATCACTGACAAGCTCGCATGTTGGAGAAGTGAGGTAAATCCTCAGGTGAGTCACAAGTCAACATGAAATGTTGAAACACTTTTCTGTACGATGTTTGACGAAACTGCATTTTTCTCTTTGTTTTGAAAAATCAGTCAGAAAAAAATACTTCTGCACAAACTAATACTTGTACATGTCACAGTGGGCCTCCAGCTAATTATTGCTTTCATTATCCGTTAATCTGCCACTTATTTTCTTGATTATTTAGTTAACTGTTTGTCCTACAAACCTGGTCTCCGTCCAAGTTTCATACAGTTTAAATAAACCTGACCGATATTTAGTTTACTTTCAACAACAAAGTTAACAAAAAGCAGTAAATCCTCATGTTTGAAGATTTCTGATACATGTAAATATGTCGATTAAAGTCTTTTGATCGAGTGTTTGATGAATTATCCCGATATTCACTGTAACAGCATCAAATGTAAACTGTGCTAAAATCACTTTTTTTGAGATGCATGTCTGATGAAATAGTTTTATAGTCGTTGATTTTCATTAAATCAATAATTTAATAATTAGGCAGTCAAATCTTTTCAATGCAGCCATTCTGACTTTCATTCCTCTGTAAAGGAACGAAAGTCCCGTCTTTCTTCACTTTGATCAGCCTGCTGTGCAGAGAGCGAGTTTCTGTGATTTTCCCGGTAAAACAGACTGGCGTTAGAAAACAACCACAGTCTCAGAAGAACTGCGGTACTATCAGTCCACTTTCACTCTGGAGTCTCTTGAGGACGCAGATGAGTAGATAAACTGGCACTGCAGTGAGTGGAGATCTGCGTTTGTGCCAAAAAGGGTGGAGGAAGAGACGTGCCGTCACTGAGGCCTGTCAACCGCTCTGGTCTCTCACTGGTGACTCAAGGTTTTCCAGTGATTCACGTCTGTGTAGAAGCTCTTCTTTTTCTCACCACCTATATCCTCCTCCTCCTCCTATTATTTCACTCCTCCTCTCCATTCATCTCTTTGTCCATATTCCCTTTCCTTCCTGCCTGCTAATTGTTGTTGTTCCACACCACTTATTTCTCCACTCAGCCTGCAGTAGTTCTCCCAGGGCCAAAACTTTTCAGCAGCGTCTCCAGGCTCTCGCTGGGAGACCTCCAGGACGTTCAAAAAAACCCGAACACACCCAGTTCCACCTGCAGGCCAGCGCAGCCCAACAGGGGATTTCACGGCTGATGACGGGGCACACTCTTCCTTCCTGAACCCACATAAATCTGTCGGTGGGCTCCGTCCCATAGTCTGATATTAAAGCTGTTTTCCATGACATGCTCCTCAGCAGGGGAGGGAAAGCTGCTGCTGACTAGCACGAGCTGGTTTGGTCGGGAGGATGGGTTGTGGTTAGGATTCACTCTTCTTGATCACAAAAACACCAGCTGACCTCTGAGGAGTAATAATCTCCCTGTTGGTGGTGCAGAGAATATAGACATATAGAAACATACAGAAAACAAAGTGTGCAGAAGGCACTACATGCACTTTTTATACTCGTGCATTGCTGATCAGTTTTTTGGTTCCTACAGAAAAGACAACACTGTCAGTGTTGTCCTTCACGCTGTCTACTCGTGCTTTTATTTTGCTGCGTGTAAATAACACCTTGACTTCTCCTCTCCCACAAAAATGACAAGAATGGACTTGTAAGGACATTTCTCAACTGAGTGAAGGACCTCTGTCATCTCAGACTCCGAGTGGTGGAGGCTACCAACCTTAGGCTATAATCAAACACACACACACACACACACACACACACACACACACACACACACACACACACACACACACACACACACACACACACACACACACACACACACACACACACACACAGGCAGGCATGCACACGTGCACATGCATGCCAGTGTTGTGTTCTATGGAAGTCCTGAGAAACGCACAGAGAAACATGTTTTGTTATAAAAGGAGGTGTAACCAGAAACATAGAAGCAGAAAATTTTATCCTCAAGTTTAGAAAGTGATGTACAAACTTTTGACAACTTTCAAAACAGCTCGTCGTTTTTATACAACATGGAGAATAAATACATTAAATACAAAAGATGCCCTTTGGTACAAGAACTTTGTTACATTTTCTTAAGATGCACTTTCTGCAAACTGTATGAAGCATTACATAACGTCTTTTGTATTCCTGGTCTTACATGTAGTAATGCACCATATTTTACAATAATTCTGCACAGTTTGCAAAAGGCCAATAAGATGAATTATTTACAGCAGATAAACAAAATATTCTTTACATTTAATATGTTGAAATACAAGATCAAATACAATATGTACAACATTCTGCAGTCTAGATTGACATTGTGTGTTAAATTTAAATGGCTCTGCTCTACAATACCAGTGTGACTGTAATACTGCATACATAATAAGAGTTTCCTCCCTGAGATGGTTGTGTCAGTGTTCTGGTGCTCTTCAGTCTTCAGGGTTCATAGTGGTGGTGGATGTTACAGGACGTCAGAGCACAGAGGGAGGCTGTGCTCCGGCTCCTGCAGGTAGCTCACCTGCCACGGAAGCCCCAAAGTGGTGGATGGCTCTACGAAAGAGTCCATGTATCCCTGAGTGCAGGAGGCCCACACGCCCGACTGGTAGCCCACCCCCTCACCCACCTGGGAGTAGCGCAGCGGGCTGATCGGGTGGTCGTGGGCGCTGCCGCAGTGTCCGTGTGAGGCATAAATTTGTCCGTCAGTGGGGTAACAAGGGTAGTGTGGTGACGGCGGACACGAGGACACGGCGTTATCCATGTAGACGTGAGGCTTCGTGGACAGCCGGTGCACCAGAGGCCCTTGTTGCGGCTGCATCTGGTGAGAGATGGATGCATGCCAGGGGACGTAGCCCTGATGCTCCAGATGAGGAATCGCCACCCGGGTCTGCTCCAGTCGAGATGCTGCCATCGCTGTCGGGCCCGCAGACGACCGGTTGCACTCCCGGTGGGTGCAGGGCTTGCTGGGGGGATTCGAGCTCAGGAACACTGAGAGAGCAGAGATGCGGTTGATGGCCCGCTGTAGCGTGGCGATCTTGGACAGACGTTTGCCGCTGAGGTCATGGTTGAGAGCGACCCGGAGGGCGTTGAAGGCCTGGTTGTAGTCCAAAATGCGTTTCCGCTCACGGACGTTAGCAGCCATTCTTCGGGCTTTTGAGCGGACAGGTCGGTTGCGCTTCTTGGTCTGGCCTTCCTCGGGGTCACCAGGGCTGCTAGTTGAACTCTCACTGTCCTGGAAAGACGTCTTGGGACTTCCCTCGTCTTCTTCTTCTTGGCCCAGCACGCCCAGCTCCAGCTCTTCCTCCGAGAACTCTGAACCTGCAACGCTGCTGCAGCTCATTGTGTCAATGATGTGGACACCGAGCGAGTTGGATTCAGGTCTTCCTTCAAGATGTGAAGAGTGTTGTTTGGTGAGCTGTGCTCCTCAACGCGCTCCCTCAGAGCGCCACGGCTTGTATTGTGGGGCTGTCGGTATTTGTTGCTGCTCCGACAGCCCAGGTATCCTCCTCCTCTGACTCCTCCGCTGCCTTGTGATTACTTGTACCTCAACAAGACAGGTTGGTCTGCTTTTTAAAGAACCTGAAGTCACATGGTACAGTCACCTGTGAGGAATGGTGCACTCTCTCTCCCTCTCCAGGTTTATAGGTGCCCTCCAGGCAAATGGCACTGTCACCTCCTCCTCCTCCTCCTCCTCCTCCTCCTCCTCCGACTCTCCCTCACAGGATCTTACAGAAGAGTTTCAACACTTTACGTCAGTAGGAAACAAAACAAAACATACTAAGTATTAGAAAATAGCAATAAACCTCAAACTTCCTTTAATGTAGAGGATTGTATAGAAGCGTTTTTCACTCTTCTGTAATCGGAACTTGGTCCGTTTCTTCTTTTACAAACAACAACACACTCGGATTGAATTCTTTCTCAACACAGTAATTACTAATGAAGGGATATATTCATTTAATTAGCTGTTTCATAAATATTAGTCTCATGGACGTTCGTGACAAATTGCACATTTATCCAAGCGGCCTAATCAGTTATCCGCATTTCCCCTTTTGTCAGGTCTGGGAACAGAGGAACCTTCTTATCTGTTGTAGCTTCGATTCATCCTTGCAATTAGCTAGTTCTCCCTCTCTCCATCTCTCCGTCTCTCTCTGCTCAGGTTTAAGGGCCATGTAATTTAGAGGAGCTTCCATGAAACCCGTTCCCATAAATCAGGCCCGGGCAGCACCTGAGGACAAGAGCAGAGCGAGCCCTATACTTCAGAGAGACAAAAAAAAAAAGGGCAAATATTTTGCAATTAGAACCTGCAATTGCTACTGGCCCTGGCTATCGATCTTTCACAGTCTTCTGCTTGTGAAGGTGGAGTTTTGATGGAAATGTCACTGTCTGTTGCAAGGCTGAAATACTTTACATTGTTTTTATTAATTACCCAGTAGTGCAATCAGATCGGTCGTTTTTTTAAACAAACGCCTGCAAGATACAGAAACACGGTGAAGGATCTCTGGCTCAGATATTGTAGTGGACAGTGAAAGGGCTATGGGCTCCTGGCCAAGTGCAACAGGTCAGGTAAGTAAAGAGTCGGCCCCCAGACACTGAACTGGGGGGTCGTTGAGGAGCATTGCTTCCTTCCTGCTC
The DNA here is from genome assembly GCF_029030835.1 of Brachyistius frenatus. Classification (NCBI taxonomy): domain Eukaryota; kingdom Metazoa; phylum Chordata; class Actinopteri; family Embiotocidae; genus Brachyistius; species Brachyistius frenatus. The sequence goes on along the minus strand of NW_027211025.1, from coordinate 115,569 downwards.
TCTTCTTTTTATTGTGTGTTGCGGCTCTGAGACGCCAAACTTTAAAACAATTACAGACCACCGTTCCAGCTCTGCAAGCAACGACTGATCTGAGATGGAAAGGTTTGGTCAAGACATTGTTGAGACCAGGAGCTCAGACTGTGGTTTCGATGTTCTCTGTATGGATGCAAATGTTTCAATAAATCCTGATTTGCAGTTAGTGCAACATGAATGCACCTGAAAATATCTGGAAACGTTAGAGTTTTAATTTAATTTAATTAATTAGTATTTTATTTATATGTTTCATAGGCATAACACGTTAAAGTTCTTACAAAAGAACTTTACAACATCGTTACAACAGAGAAACCCAACAATTCCTACATAAACTAGGAGGAAAAACTGCCTTTTAACAGGAAGAAACTGCCAACAGACGGAAAGATAAGCTCTATTTTAAAAGAAGAAACCTCCAACAGATGGAAGGAAAAACTCCCTTTTAAATGGAAGAAACTTCCAAAAGAGGAACGGACAAACTGTCTTTTAACGGAAAGAAATCGCCAAAAGAAGGAAGAATAAAAAGTCTTTCAACAGGAAGAAACCTTCAACAGAAGGAAGGAAAAACTCTCTTTTAACAGGAAGAAACCGCCAACAGATGGAAGGAAAAACTCCCTTTTAACGGGAAGAAATCTCCAAAAGAGGGAAGGAAAAACTCTCTATTAACAGACAAAACCTCCAACAGAAGGCAGGAAAGACTATCTTTTAACAGGAAAAACATCCATCAGAGGGAAGGATAAACTCTCTTTTGACAGGAAGAAACCTCCAAAAGAGGAACGGACAAACTGTCTTTTAAAGGGGAAGAAATCTCCAAAAGAGGGAAGGAAAAGCTCTGTTTTAACTTCAATTCAATTTTCAATTTTATTTATTTATATGGTGCCAAATCACAACACAGGCTATTTCATGGCACTTAACACATTAAAGTCCTTACAGTAGAACTTTGCAATATTATACAGAGAAACCAACAATTCAACAATTTCCACATAAGCTAGGAGGGAAAAAACTATTCTTTAAAGAAGAAAAACCTCCAACAGAGGGAAGAAAAACTCCCTTTAACAGGTAGAAACCTCCAACAGAACCAGGATCAGAGGTGGGCGGAGCATCTGTTAACAGAACCAGGCTCAGAGGTGGGCGGAGCATCTGTTAACAGAACCAGGATCAGAGGTGGGCGGAGCATCTGCCTCGACCGGTTGGGGTGAGAGGAGAGCAGAGAGAGAAAAGGACAGCATAGAGATACAAGAGGAGAACCTTTGGTGGAGACGACAAGCGCAGAGCAGAGACATGCAGCTCCATGACGGGACATCTGGAAAAGAAAGAACAGAAACTATACGAGCGAAGGAACTGAATGGAGACAACAGATAATAAGAAGAAACTATGGGAGAGAAGAAGATGGTGAGGTATGAGTTAGTTAAAGAGTAGGAGGAAAGAAAAGAAGCTCAGCATGTAACGAGGTCCCCCAGCAGCCTCGGCCTATAACAGCATAACTAAGGGTTGGTTCAGGTCTACCTGAGCCAGCCCTAACTATAGGCTTTATCAAGAAGGAACGTTTTCAGTCTAATCTTAAAGCTAGAGAGGGTTTCTGCCCCTCCAACACAAACTGGGAGCTGGTTCCACAGGGGAGGAGCCTGAAAACTGAAGCTCCGCCTCCCATTCTACTTCTGGAAACTCTAGGAACCACAAGTAGACCAGCGTACTGAGAGAAGTGCTCTGCTAGGATTATATGGTTCTATAAGATCTCTAAGATATGATGGAGCCTGGTCATGTAGAGCTTTGTAAGTCAGCAAGAGAATTTTAAATTCTATTCTTGATTTAACAGGAAGCCAGTGAAGAGAAGATAAAACTGGAGAAATATGATCTCTTGCTAAATCCCATCAGTACTCTTGCTGCAGCATTTTGGATCAGCTGCAGGTTTTTAATGAGTAATTTGGACATCCTAACAACAAGGAATTACAATAATCTAGTCTAGAAGTAACAAACACATGAATGTGTTTTTCTGTGTCACGCTGAGGAAGGATTTTCCTGATTTTATTAATATTACGTAGATGAAAGAAGGCAGTTCTGGAGATTTGCTTTATACGGTGTCTAAAGGACAAATCCTCATCAAAGATGACTCCAAGGTTCCTCACAGTTTTGCTGGAGGCCAAGACAACGTCATCTAGAGTAACTAAGTGATTACATAAAGAGTTTCTGAGGTGTTTAGGACCAAATACAATAACTTCCGTTTTGTCTGAATTTAGAAGCAGGACGTTTTTGGTCATCCAGGACTTTATGTCTTTTAGACAGGCTTCAAGTTTTACTAACTGATTAGTTTCATCTGGTTTTATAGAAAGATATAGCTGAGTGTCATCTGCATAACAATGGAAGTTGATGCAGTGCTTCCTGATGACATCTCCTAATGGAAGCATGGACAAAGTAAAAAGTATTAGGCCTAACACTGAGCCTTGTGGAACTCCATAACTAACTCTTGTTTGTCTGGAAGACTCATTGTTGACATGGACAAACTGGAATCTATCTGACAAGTAGGATTTGAACCAGTCTAATGCAGTTCCTTTAATCCTCGTAACGTCTTCTAATCTCTGTAATAAGATCGTATGATCAATCGTATCAAAAGCAGCACTGAGGTCCAGAAGAACAAGTACAGAGACGAGTCCATTATCTGAGGCTAATAAAAGGTCGTTAGTAACTTTCACCAGAGCTGTTTCTGTGCTATGATGAACTCTAAAGACTGAAAATCTTCAAACAGATCATTCCTTTATAAATTATAAAAAAAAGTTGATTTGCAACAACTTTTTCAAGGATTTTAGAAATAAACGTCAGGTTGGAAATTGGTCAGTAGTTTCCTAAAACAGCTGATCAAGAATCGGCTTTTTAAGTAAAGGTTTAATTACAGCCACTTTAAAAGCATGCGGTACATAGCCGGTTACAATAGATAGGTTGATCTGATCTAATATGGAAGTACTAAGACTTCCTTAAAAAGTTTAGTTGGGATGAGATCTAACAGACAGCTAGAGGATCCAGATGAAGAAATAATTCTAGTTAACTCAGAGAGATCAACAGGAGAGAAATGTTCCAAGTTTACATCTGGTCCTACAGTTGCTTTCAGGGCTGCTGTACTTAACATCACATCAGTGATGGTGTCAGGAAGGGTCGGCCCGATTCTCTCCCTGATAGTAAGAATTTTATTAGTAAAGAAGTTAATGAAGTCATTACTGCTGAGAGCTGAAGGAATAGAGGACTCAACAGAACTGGGACTCTTTGTCAGCCTGCTACAGTGATGAAAAGAAACCTGGGGTTGTTCTTGTTGTCCTCTATTAATGATGAATAATATAAAGTCCTGGCCTTACGAAGAGCTTTCTTATATAATATTAGACTCTCCTTCCAGGCAGGTGAAATTCTTCTAAATTAGTGGAACTCCATTTCCTTTCCATCTTTCTAGTCGCTGCCTAGCAGAGCGTAGTTCTGAGTTGTACCATGGAGACAACGTCCTCTGGTTCATGACTCTCTTCTTCAGAGGGGCGACATCATCTAGAGTTGTAGCAGAGATACTGCAGTGTTTTCTACCAGATGATCCACTTGTGTGGGACTAAGATCAACGTAGATGTCTTCCACTGCTTTAACACACGGCATCGAAGAGGATAAACATGTAACTGCTTCCTTAAACTTGGCCACGGCATCATCTGACAGACATCTACTGTAGTGGGATTTATTCCCACATGCTGTGTCGTCCATTATTGTAACTTCAGATGTTAATAAGAAGTGGTCCGACAAAACAGGGTTTGGAGGAAATACTATTACATTTTCAGTTTCCATCCCATCCGACAGAACCAGATGGAGGGTGTGGTTACCACGGTGACGGGGTTTATTTACATCCTGATAAAAGCCTATAGAATCTAATAATGAGCTGAAAGTAGAACTGAGGCTGTCGTTGTCCACGTCAACATGAATGTTAAAGTCTCCCACTATCATCACTTTATCTGAACTCAGCACTAAATCTGTACAAAAGTCAGAATTCAGTTAGAAACTCTGAATAAGGACCAGGTGGGAGATAAACAACAACAATACAATCTGTTTCTCTGCTTTCCAGTTTGGGTGAGAGAGACTAAGAGTCAGACTCTCAAATGATTTATAATTAAGTTTCGGTTTCGGATTAATTGATAAACTTGAGTGGAAGATTGCTGCCACTCCTCCTCTTCCTCTTCCTCTTCCTCTTCCTCTTCCTCTTCCTCTTCCTCTTCCTCTTCCTCTTCCTCTTCTTCTTCTTCCTCCTCCTCCTCTTCCTCCTCCTCCTGAATCTCTAGGAATATGATAATGAATATGACTGGGAGGAGTTGCTTCATTAATCCTAACATATTCTTCCTGTTGCAGCCAGGTCTCTGTGAGACAGAGTAAATCAATCTGATGATCAGTTATCAAGTAATTTACTAACAGAGATTTAGACCAGAGAGATCTCATATTTAATAGTCCGCTTTTAATTGTCACATTTTTTTGATCCATTAATTTGGTAGGATCCATTTTTATTACATTTGTATTGACAGATCTTTTCTTGAGTTGTTTAAATATCGGTGGTCTGGGTACAGACACAACCTCTACAGGATGTTGAAGGTTTTGGGTGAGTGACAGCTCTAAAGAAGCTGCAGAGGAGCTGTAAGACTGCAGCTCTGTGTCCTGACTTCAACCCTGGATGTCAGGTTTTAGGGCTGTTAAGAGACACGGCCATGTTTCTAGAAAGAAAAGCTGCACCATCCAAAGTAGGATGGATGCCGTCTCTCCGGATCAGACCAGGTTTCCCCCAGAAAGTATTCCAGTTGTTAATGAAGCCCACATTGTTAGCGGGACATCACCTCGACAACCAGCGGTGAAGTGAAGACGTACAGCTGAACATATCATCACTGGTCCGGTTAGGAAGGGGTCCAGAGAAAACTAGAGTCCCACGTTGTTTTTGAAAAGTTTCACACAGATTTCACGTTAACTTTAGTGACCTCCGATTGGTGTAACCGGGTGTTGTTACTGCCGACGTTAATAACAATCTGACTGGATTTATGATTAGCCTTAGTCAGCAGTTTCAGGTTTGATTCAATGTCGCCCGCTCTGGCCCCGGAAAGACATCTGACTCTGGTCCCGGGAAGACATCTGACTCTGGCCCCGGGAAGACGTGTTACTATGGCCCCGGGAAGACATATGACTCTGGCCCCTGGAAGACCTCTGACTCTGGCCCCGGGAAGACATCTGACTCTGTCCCCGGGAAGACATGTGACTCTGTCCCCGGGAAGACATGTGACTCTGGCTCCTGGAAGACATGTGACTCTGTCCCCTGGAAGACCTCTGACTCTGCCCCCTGGAAGACATCTGTCTCTGTCCCCTGGTTTCACTAACTTCATGTTAAATAGAGTCTCCAATAACCAGAGTTGGTTTCTCAGCAGGTGTTTCACTGAGTGGGGAAAATCGGTTGGAGACGTGAAGGTCGGTGGTGAACCGTGGGCTTCTTCTTGGGACTATCCCTCCTTCGTACTGCCACCCAGCCGCCCGGCTGTTCGGGTGCTGCGGGGGACCGGCTAACTAAACCTGTATCCTGGACAGCTGTACACCCACTCCCTCCCTCCACCTCCCTGATTAGCTCCTACGGCTAGCTGGTTGTTTAGCATGGTGCACAGCCGCGATTCTAATTCTATGACCCTGACCTCCAGAGCCCTGACTACACTACATTTATTACAGGTAGCATTATCATTAAGGAAGGCAGGGTCGTAACTAAACATGCCACACCGAGCAGGAAAAACAAGAAGAGGTGGAGGGAGAGAGGGAAACCATTGCTAACTGCTAAGATAGCAGTACCAAAACGTCAAGTTAAGTGAGCGTTTGGTGATAGATTTAACAGTAGAATTGCTCAAGAAGAGCAGGCGTGAGTTTTAACTTGAGATTAGAAGAAGTGTGGAGAGATTTAAGATGTGTAAAATTCCGGAAAAGAAGCTGAAATAGCAGACAGAAGTAACACTAGTCACGATGTTTGTAGACAGGAAGTGATGCAATACGCTCACCATAACGTCAGACAAGATTCCTCCAATCAGATCTCCAGACTTGACCACAAAGCAGTGGTTGATGTCTTGTTGGGTTGCCGCATAATCTATTTTAACAGGAAAAACATCCAACATAAGGAAGGATAAACTCTGTTCTAACACGAAGAAAGCTCTATCAGAAGGAAGGATAAACTCTCTTTTGACAGAAGAATCCTCCAACAGAAGGAAGGAAAAACTCTCTTTTGACAGAAGAATCCTCCAACAGAAGGAAGGAAAAACTCTCTTTTAACAGGAAAAAACCTCCAAAAGAGTAACGGACAAACTGACTTTTAACGGGAAGAAATCGACAAAAGAGGGGAAGAAAAACTCTCTATTAAAAGACGAAACCTCCAACAGAGGGAAGGATAAACTCTCTTTTAAAAGAAGAATCCTCCAACAGAAGGAAAGAAAAAGTCTCTTTTAACAAGAAGAAACCACCATCAGAGCAACGGATTAACTCCCTTTTAACAGGAAGAAACCTCCAAAAGAAGAATGGACAAACTGTCTTTTAACAGGAAGAAATCTCCAAAAGAGGGTAGGAAAAACCCTATTAACAGACGAAACCTCCAACAGAAAGAAGGAAAAATTCTCTTTTAACACAAAGAAAGCTCTAACAGAGGGAAAGATAAACTCTCTTTTAACATGAAGAAATCTCTAAAAGAGGGAAGGATAAGCTCTCTTTTAAAAGAAGAAACCTCCAACAGAAGAAATGATAAACACTCTTTTAAAACAAAGAAATCTCCAACCGAGTTAAGGATTAACTAAATTTTAACAGGAAGAAAACTCCAAAAGAGGAACGGACAAACTGTCTTTTAACAGGAAGAAATCACCAAAAGACAGTAGGAAAAACTTTCTATTAACAGACGAAACCTCCAACAGAGGGAAGGATAAAAACTCTTTCAACAGGAAGAAACCTTCAACAGAAGGAAGGAAAAGCTCTCTTTTAACGGGAAATAGCATCCAACAGAGGGAAAGATAAATTCCCTTTTAAAATGAAGAAACCTCCAACAGAGGGAAGGAAAAACTCTCTTTTAGCAGCCAAAACCTCCAACAGAGGGACGGATAATCTCTCTTTTAACACGAAGAAAGATCCAACAGAGGGACGGATAAACTCCCCTTAAACAGGAAGAAACCTCCAACAGAGGGAAGGAAAAACTCCCCTTAAACAGGAAGAAACCTCCAACAGAGGGAAGGAAAAACTCTCATTTAACAGAAAAACATCCAACAGAGAGAAGGATTAATCTCTTTTAACAGGAAGAAACCTCCAACAGAAATAAGGAAAAACTTTCATTTAAAAGAAGAATCCTCCAACAGAAGGAAGGAAAAACTCTCTTTTAACGTGGAAGAAATCTACCACAGAGGGAAGGATAAACTCTTTTTTTAAAGAAGAAACCTCAAACAGAAGGAAGGATAAACTCTCTTTTAACAGGAAGAAATCTCCAACAGAGGGAAGGATAAAATCTCTTTTAACAGGAAGAAACCTCCAACAGAAGGAAGGATAAACTCTCTTAACAGGAAGAAACTGCAAACAGAGGGAAAAATAAGGTCTTTTAAAAGAAGAAACCTCCAAAAGAGGGAAGCATGAACTCCCTATTAAAAGGAAGAAACCTCCAACAGAGGGAAGGATAAACTCTCTTTTGACAGGAAGAAACCTCCAATAGAGGGAAGGAAAAACTCTCTTTTAGCAGACGAAACCTCCAAAAGAGGACGGATAAACTCTCTTTTAACACGAAGACAGATCCAACAGAGGGAAGGAAAAACCCTCATTTAACAGAAAAACATCCAACAGAGGGAAGGATGAACTCTATTTTAACAGGAAGAAACCTCCAACAGAAATAAGAAAAAGCTTTCATTTAACAGAAGAATCCTCCAACAGAAGGAAGGAAAAACTCTCTTTTAACGGGAAGAAATCTACCACAGAGGGAAGGATAAACTCTCTTTTAACAGGAAGAAATCTCCAACAGAGGGAAGGATAAAAACTCTTAACAGGAAGAAACCTCCAGCAGAGGGGAGGATGAACTCTCTTATAAAGGGAAATAACATCCAACAGAGGGAAAGATAAGCTTTCTTTTAAAAGAAGAATCCTCCAACAAATGGAAGGATAAACTCTCTTGTAACACGAAGACAGATCCAACAGAGGGAAGGAAAAATTCTCATTTAACAGAAAAACATCCAACAGAGGGAAGGATGAACTCTATTTTAACAGGAAGAAACCTCCAACAGAAATAAGAAAAAACGTTCATTTAACAGAAGAATCCTCCAACAGAAGGAAGGATGAACTCTCTTTTAACAGGAAGAAACCTCCAACAGAGGGAAGTATAAACTCTCTTTTAAAAGAAGAAACCTTCAACAGAAGGAAGGATAAACTCTCTTTTAATCGGAAATAACATCCAACCGAGGGAAAGATAAACTCCCTTTTAAAAGGAAGAAATCTCCAACAGAGGGAAGGATAAACTCTCTTAACAGGAAGAAACCTCCAACATAAGGAAGAAAACATTCTCTTTCAACAGGAAGAAAGCTACCACAGAGGGAAGGAAAAACTCTCTATTAAAAGAAGAAACCTGCAAAAGATGGAAGGATAAACTCCCTTTTAACAGGAAGAACTCTCCAACAGAGGGAAGGAAAAACTCTTTTAGCAGACGAAACTTCCAACAGAGGGACGGATAAACTCCCCTTTAACAGGAAGAAACCGCCAACAAAGGGATGGATAAACTCTCTTTTAACAGGAAGAAATCTCCAACAGAGGGAAGGATAAAATCTCTGTTAAAAGAAGAAACCTCCAACAGAAGGAAGGATAAGAAGTCTTTTAACAGGAAGAAACCTCCAACAGAAATAAGGAAAAGCTTTCATTTAACAGAAGAATTCTCCAACAAGAGGAAGGAAGAACTATCTTTTAACGGGAAATAGCATCCAACAGAGGGAAAGATAAACTCCCTTTTAAAATGAACAAACCTCCAACAGAGGGAAGGAAAAACTCTCTTTTAGCAGCCAAAACCTCCAACAGAGGGACGGATAATCTCTCTTTTAACACGAAGAAAGATCCAACAGAGGGACGGATAAACTCTCTTTTAACACGAAGAAAGATCCAACAGAGGGACGGATAAACTCCCCTTAGACAGGAAGAAACCTCCAACAGAGGGAAGGAAAAACTCTCATTTAACAGAAAAACATCCAACAGAGAGAAGGATTAATCTCTTTTAACAGGAAGAAACCTCCAACAGAAATAAGGAAAAACTTTCATTTAAAAGAAGAATCCTCCAACAGAAGGAAGGAAAAACTCTATTTTAACGGGAAGAAATCTACCACAGAGGGAAGGATAAACTCTCTTTTAAAAGAAGAAACCTCAAACAGAAGGAAGGATAAACTCTCTTTTAACAGGAAGAAATCTCCAACAGAGGGAAGGATAAAATCTCTTTTAACAGGAACAAACCTCCAAGAGAGGGAAGGATAAAAACTCTTAACAGGAAGAAACCTCCAACAGAGGGGAGGATGAAGTCTCTCATAACGGGAAATAACATCCAACAGAGGGAAAGATAAGCTTTCTTTTAAAAGAAGAAACCTCCAACAAATGGAAGGATAAACTCTCTTGTAACATGAAGACAGATCTAACAGAGGGAAGGAAAAACTCTCATTTAACAGAAAAACATCCAACAGAGGGAAGGATGAACTCTATTTTAACAGGAAGAAACCTCCAACAGAAATAAGAAAAAACGTTCATTTAACAGAAGAATCTTCCAACAGAAGGAAGGATGAACTCTCTTTTAACAGGAAGAAACCTCCAACAGAGGGAAGTATAAACTCTCTTTTAAAAGAAGAAACCTTCAACAGAAGGAAGGATAAACTCTCTTTTAATCGGAAATAACATCCAACAGAGGGAAAGATAAACTCCCTTTTAAAAGGAAGAAATCTCCAACAGAGGGAAGGATAAACTCTCTTAACAGGAAGAAACCTCCAACATAAGGAAGAAAACATTCTCTTTCAACAGGAAGAAAGCTACCACAGAGGGAAGGAAAAACTCTCTATTAAAAGAAGAAACCTGCAAAAGATGGAAGGATAAACTCCCTTTTAACAGGAGGAACTCTCCAACAGATGGAAGGAAAAACTCTTTTAGCAGACGAAACTTCCAACAGAGGGACGGATAAACTCCCCTTTAACAGGAAGAAACCTCCAAAAAAGGGATGGATAAATTCTCTTTTAACAGGAAGAAATCTCCAACAGAGGGAAGAATAAAATCTCTTTTAAAATAAGAAACCTCCAACAGAAGGAAGGATAAAAATTCTTTTAACAGAAAAATCTCCAACAGAGGGAATGAGAAACTCCCTTTTAACAGGAAGAAATCTACCACAGAGGGAAGGAAAAGCTCTCTTTTAAAAGGAGAAACCTCCAACAAATGGAAGAATAATCTCTCTTTTAACGGGAAATAACGTCCAACAGAGGGAAAGATAAACTCACTTTTAACAGGAAGAACTCTCCAACAGAGTGAAGGAAAAACTCTCTTTTAGCAGAGGAAACATCCAACAGAGCGACGGATAAACTCCCCTTTAACAGGAAGAAACCTCCAACAGATGGAAGGATGAACTCCCTTTTAACAGGAAGAAACCTCCAAAAGAGGGAAGGAAAAACTTTCTATTAACCGACGAAACCTCCATCAGAGGGAAGGATAAACTCTCATTTAACAGAAAAACCTCCAACAGAGGGAAGGATTAACTCTATTTTAACAGGAAGAAACCTCCAACAGAGGGAAGCATAAACTCTCTTTTGACAGGGAAAAATCTCCAACAGAAGGAAGGAAAAACCCTCTTTCAACAGGAAGAAATCTACCGCAGAGGGAAGGAAAAGTTCTCTTTTAAAAGAAGAAACCTCCAACAGATGGAAAGATTAATTCTTTTAACAGGAAGAAACCTCCAAGAGAGGAATGGATGAACTATATTTTAACAGGAAGAAACCTCCAACAGATGGAAGGATAAACTCTCTTTTAACGGGAAATAACATCCAACAGAGGGAAAGATAAACCCTCTTTTAACAGGAAGAAACCTCCAACAGAGGGAAGGAATACTCTCATTCAACAGAAAAACCTCCAACAGAGGGAAGGATGAACTCTATTTTAACAGGAAGAAACCTCCAACAGAAATAAGGCAAAACTTTCATTTAACAGAAGAATCCTCCAACAGAAGGAAGGAAAAACTCCCTTTTAAGAGGAAGAAATCTCCGACAGAGGGAAGGATAAGCTCTCTTTTAAAAGAAAAAAACCTCCAACAGAAGGAAGGATAAACTCTCTTTTAACAGGAAGAAATCTCCAACAGAGGGGAGGATAAACTCTTTTTTAACAGGAAGAAACCTCCAACCGATGGAAGGATAAACTCTCGTTTAACAGAAGAAACCTCCAACAGAAGGAAGGAAAAACTCTTTTAACAGGAAGAAACCTTTAATAGAAGGATGGAAAAACTCTTTTAACAGATAAGAATCCTCCAGCAGTAGAGAGGAAAAACTCTCTTTTCTGACTTCCACATCTGAGTAGGGCAAAATGCAACATTTAGCATCATCTCATGCACATAGTCAAAAATAGCATGTAGATCTCAGACAGGACCTTGAGATGGTTTTGTAGCAGCAAATTCTGCAAAAAGTCAATCAGACTCCAAACCTTCTTGAAGCAGCTTGTAATTTTTTTTTTATGGTTCACATGTACACAAACACTTGAACCACAATCATGATGCTGTTCAAATATTTCAGCCTTTTTGTGATGAACTTGTAAAGTAGCTACTTAAACTAGAGTACTTACCACACCTTTCAAATAACCCTGCCGATCTCTTGCATACCTTTATGGCTGAAACTGTTTGAAATGTGCAGCCAATGCCGCTCTGCTCCGAGGACTGCGCTGGCTTCAGCACAAGCAGTGATTTATGGCTTCACAAACATGTCAGATTTACTGCTGTGGTGTAAAGAGCATGAAGACTCCAGCCTCGGACTCTCCCCGTCCATTCATTTCTGACAGGTGACAAGACACCAGTAATTATCAGCCGCCGGGAATAAATCACAAGATTTTATCACGCAGCTCACCATGCCCATGATGGAATAACCATTTTCAAGTGAGGGGAACCTGTCCAACACCGCTGAACCTAAGATTTGTAAATCTCCTGCTCAAGCGCCCATAATGACTGGTTGTTAGCTGTTTGTTATTAGAGGTCTGTGTGCCAAATGTTATAGATGTATATTTCCAAAGGGGTAGTTACAGGTAATAAGTGAGTAAGGTCCAGGTTCGCTAACCTTGGCTTTGCAGTGGTATGTTAATGCATGTTTTTGGTGTCTGACACGGAATTGTCTCACGTCAATAAAAAGCCTCCAAGAAAAAAAAAAGAGAAAGAAACCTCTGCGGTTTTATCTACCGCTCACACCACAGCTCCTGAGGAACCGTTTATCTCTGTCACGATCAGTGTGAACACCTGAACGCTGCCAATCTGTGGTCAGATGATGGCAGTTATTTCATCTGGAACCCACTAATCTCTTTTATTGGAAAAACACTGCGGTGCTTTCTTGCTTTAAAAGAGAAATCCACAAACTGGAAACTGAGTTTGAAAGTGATGTGTGCAGAAACACTGCAGCGCATCACCTCATCATTTACAGGTCTTGTAAATAACTCGCTAAATTAAGTGGTGGTAAAAGAACTCTTTTTTGTTTAAGTATAAATTATTCTACTGTCATAATAAAAGTCCTTGCTGGGCTGAAGAGCTCTTGTAGAGTTTTTATATGTTCATATATGTATGAATATTATTTGCAGCATGAAGCAATGTGTTAATGTCACAACAAGTTAAGCTGCAGCTAATGAATATTATGTTGCTCCTATATTTTATATTTAAAGTCTTGATTTACAAAGTAACTGGTGAATATTGCTGCTTTCTGGGCCTCTGACAGCTCGCTGCGGTGCTCCGGGCTTCAGCTCGTGTTGCTGCAGGACGGCGAGCTGCTCGGCACATTTCTGTCCATCTGTCACTGTTGATCTTTGCTGCCAGCACCGAATGCTGCCCGTCATGGCCGATTGTGTCGGAGATACTCCGTTGAAGGAGGCGATCGGGTCTCTGAGTCGCAAACAAAGTGAGAGCCGAAGACTTTAAGAATCATTTGAACATAAAACAAACAACAGGTTGTGAGATTGATGTGAGAGTTAGTCAGGTGTCATGACATGATGAGAGACTGTCTGCATCACAGAGCTTTTCCAGTGTGTTAAAAACAAAACGTGAAGACAGCCGGCCTTCTGACACAACAATTGTGAATCATTCTGTCTGAAATTACTGGCAATTACGTGGACTTGGCTGCTGTGATTCCTCTCAGCGAACACGCCAGCTATAAAATCTCAGTTGTCGGGTTGAAACAATTCCCTTCGTAGTGGAGCACGCACAGTTCGTCACTGAAAGTGTTATTCCCAGAATGTCTGTCACAATGTTGGCTATTAATCATAGAGGCGTGTTGAAGTTTATTCTGCAACATTAAAAATGTTTCAAGTTGTTAACCACTTGGAGAAGTCAAAAGTGTTTTGATTTATGTGGAAAAAAATGTAAGAATGTCAGTTGTTTATAAAGAAAAGTGATTGTTGTGTGCTGATAAATATGTTGTCATCATTTTTCAGGATGCAATTTAATGAAAAAAGACCCAAATGTCTTACAGATGAATTCATTTATTTATTATTCATAGTTAAAATCTGCTGAATGTTTAACTTGCGTTTACAATAAAAGCAGCCGAATGATTAATGAGAGGTTTTCTGTGAGTCAGGTCATAAAGGCAGACCGGTTGCCATGCAGAGAAAAACAGCACACTTAATGTTTGGGCCACTAAAGATGCTGCACTCTCTAATTTAGCCATAAGCAGAGTATTACTATAACCTTTCCTCTTAGTGATTTACACCGTGTAACAAAACCATGCAAATCTGTCAGTACTGATGTCATGACATGTCTAACAGTTTCCTCCACAGAGGAATGTCAGCACACTTCCTCCCCTGCCCGAAACGCTTGAATCATGGGATGAATCACTCATTTTTACAGGATAGTATTTACTATGGGATCATATCAACAGAAAGCTGAAGGGACTCACTCAGAAGAGGGATATTTACTGCACAGGGCAGGGGGCAGAGGGCAGGCGTTCAAAAGCTCACTCAAACCAGGCTTCATTTTGCATCACACTGAGATTCATGTGAAAACAGTCTTTCTGCAGCTTTCTGGACAAAAATGCAGCAGGTGAAAAAAAAATCCGTGGTGTATGTTCATAGCGCATTCCTTCCCCGGAGAAGTCAGTCATTACGCCGGGTGATCATTACAGGGTCCATTTGGAGCGCTGGAACATGTGGTCAAGGTTAACTGTCTGTAGGCTAGTTCCCACACAACCTACAGCCGTTAAAGGGATGCCTTCTGACCACAGAGCTGATAACAAAGCATCTCAGCCATCCTGCAGTCCAAAACGTTTACAACACTGTGCTCGGTGGATGTGTGTGAAACGGACAGGCAGTGATTGACATTAGTAGAAGTTACTGGGCTGACATGATGAATAACGGAGGTCTTATAGGAAGAGACCTCATGAATTAGGTCGCTATTTGCCGCTATATAAATAAAATTGACTATAATTATGTGGCAAAATAAAATAAAAAAAATAAAAAACACAAATCTAGACAAAAATACACAAGAACTGTGCTTGTTTGAGAACAAAGGAAAGTTACAATCCCATTTAAGAGTTTTGTCATTACGCGGTCACTGATAATTGCAGCTTTGCTCCTCAGGTCAGTTGTGCGGAGGTCACGACCTCGTCTCGCCTCTGGCTGTTCACCTCTGCGTGGAAAAAGATACGCACAACTAGTCTGTCGATGCTTTCGCTCCATTTCTAAAAGACACAAATTTGACTTTGACCCCATTCCAGCAAACGAAGCCCAGAGGGGCGTCTGAAGTGTTTTCTTTTATCCAAGAGAACAGTTCTCTGACCAGGAGCTAAAAAACGGACCAGTTTGTGCTGTTTCTGAACACTCAATGCAGATTTATAATGTGCCGTATGTGTGAGTGACTGAATGAGTTTTTAAGTGTGTGTGTGTGTGTGTGTGTGTGTGTGTGTGTGTGTGTGTGTGTGTGTGTGTGTGTGTGTGTGTGTGTGTGTGTGTGTGTGTGTGTGTGTGTGTGTGTGTGTGTGTGTGTGTGTGTGTGTGTGTGTGTGTGTGTGTGGTGGGGGGAACATCATAGATATATATAGATATATATATTTTAAATCTCAGTCTATCTCACTAAACTATGGTAAAAATGGCACTTCCAGATCAAAATGGTTTCATAAGGTTTAAAAGAGAATCAAAAGTGGTGGTATGTCAAACAGTCGTGGTGTCTGCAGCTATTAACCGTTACCACTGGGGCTGGAAGATATGCACCAAAAGTCAAATCATGATATATATTGGCTGAAACACGAGATATATCTCTGTAGTGGTTTGAATATTGATTTGTAAGCTAAAGCTACATGTGAGACGTCACAACAAGCACTTTTTTTTTTTTTTTTTTTTTAAAGATGGTGATCAAAATTAATTCCAAGGACAGGGTTTCCTTCCTTGTTTAAATAGATTAAACATTATATCAAATAAATACCCCATATTCAATAAAAAAAAATAGAAATATTTCTGAGAATGCGCCGTCAGTTGTTTGGGATCATCAGAAACAGACTGATGTGCTACAACCACAGAAGAAGAAGAAGAAGAAGAAGACCACTCAGCATGAAGATATGAGCATTTCCCATCATGCCTCAGTTTGTCCTTCGTCACAGAGCGGCTGTTCAAACGGTGATTAGAATTCCCAGACGGTGATCACAGAGGAGAAAATCCTTTAAAATCACATTACAGATGTTTTTATTAAATGTATAAAATAGTTGACATCCGTCCAGATGGATGCAATAATGTATTAAAATTCTTACCTGCAAGTATTCTTACAACAAACTGTACAAACATGATTCCACTATAACATACATCACTGTTAGTTAATATAAGAAAACACTGCATCACACTTTGCCAAAAATAAAAACCTTCCAAATGTTTCCTAATTGGACAAAATGGAAAAAACTGTCTGTTCATGCACTCATGAGACTGAGTGAGAACATTTAGAGAAGACGGCGACTGTATTTGTCTGTTTGCAGTATGTGACGTCAGCGTGCTGGTAAGAGAATTTCTACTCTTACCAGACAGTGGAAGACAACACGACTTGTTTTTTTATACATCACTTACTGAAAGACTGAAAAACATCTCTATCAACACATGTTCTGGATTTTTACATGTAAATATTGAGTATTAATGAAGTCTATATGAAGTCTGGTACACAGGAGAGACCGGACCATCTTTTAAACATTTTACTTTGATTTACAAAATATCATATCGACATCAAGTCAGGGGCCGAGGTCTTTATCACAGCCGACCCTACTCTTCTCTGTATTTGAGTTCTGACAGGTTTTGGCTGCAGGGAAAGAGAACACTTGGAGAAAGGCTGCCCTCTGGTGGCGAGCTCATCACATGAGCAGCTCCTGGGTTCTACAGAGGATTCAATTTTGGTGCAAACAAACAGGCGATAAACAAAAATCAATATCAGCCTTCTTCTAAATCTGTTAGACACTCGCTGGTTTCATTGGACTGTTAGTGAAACAGATCCACTCGACCGATTTGACTAAATCTAGTAATCCGTATTTTAATTAACTCATGAAGTGTGTTAAATGTTTGGGTTGCGCTGAAGTATGATGAGTTTTGTTTTAAGACATTTGCTTCAATTTGATGTTAACTAGACACAGGAAACTCTTTCATTGACAAAATGACATTTTATTACATCTTTGCTCAGCATTGTCAGGACTGTTATAATCACCATTATGAGTGTATTCATCTGACACTGTGATGTGTGCTGGATTTAGCTGCACTATGTTTCTGCTGCTGCTGCTTCGAATTCATCTGATATTCTATGAAAAAGAACAATTGATGCAGGTTTTGTTGTGAACTGTCTGGATTAAGCAATGGTTGAAATTGTGTACAGGAAGAGGTTAGAAATATTTGTTGTGGCGTAACAGTTACTGGTTTACAGATCAGTGATGGAGGAGTTTGCAGTCTGTAAGATAAGTCTGTGCACATTAGGTATAAGGTCACTTGTTATGCTAACGAAGCTGCAAAACGTTTGAAAATGTGATAATCTAAGTGCTGACACCTGGAGGAAGGTAAAACGGACACGCTGAGTGAGTTGGTGTTGAGAAAATGCTCCTTCCTCCCTGTAGATGGCGTACGTAAGCTACATTTGCTTTCAGTTGAACAGATGGGACATTTTGGATTGGATTTCATTAAATTCGAATTTTGTCGCAATTCCTTGTGTGCACATTAAAAATATGGAAATTGGAGGAAAAAAACATTGAGGAAAAAATAGGTGAAGACAAAATGTAGTTTCTGGCTCTACATGATGACACAAACCTCTAGTGATGTTGACCAGTGTCAAGCTGTTTGTAGTTTAGGTTCAGACTATCTCAGTATGTACGCCGATGATGACTCATGCCTGAATAAAGTGTTGCATACTCCTCTGAGTGCCGGTATTCTGCTCTTTATTTGTTTGTATTCCCGTCATAACAGTGCACCCGTCTTGTTTCCTGATTTGTGAGTTGTGTGTGCCATTTTTCGACACATTTCATCCCATTATATCATCACTGGATGTTCAAGCTCTGCTTACTCGCAGGTCCAACCACCACCTTTGATCCACGATACCGAAACCACTGAAACAATTGATTGGCTCTCGTTTTTAACCCCACTCACCTTTCTCTGTGTGCTACCTTTTCTTCTACACATGAGAGTAATTATTACCTGCTGTCATCATATTTGCTGACAGCATTTGTGCTCCATAGGGGCAAACTGTTTTCGCCCGACTTTTCCAGTTGCTCATCAGGACAAATATGCATATTTTAGTCTTGCTGTAAGGACTTTAATGTGTAAAGTGCCATGAAATAACCTATGTTGTGATTTGGCGCTATATAAATAGAATTGAATTGAATTGAATTGAATAGAATTGAATTGAATTGAATTGAATTGAATTGAATTGAATTGAATTGAATTGAATTGAATTGAATTGAATTGAATTGAATATTTATGTTGTCTCAATCACTTTTCCTGTTGTAGGATGTAATTGACTTTCCGGCCACTAGAGGCCGCTAGAAGGGAAACATGGAGGGTTGTATTTAGAATCACTGACAGGAAGTTAATAAAGATAACAGAAATCAAATTCCTAATTTTAGTATATTGCACAAAGGAAAAGCGATGACAACATGAAACTGCTGTGAAACTAGTGGCGTGGCTGTTTTAAAGTGTTTTCCAGCCCACTCAGAATAAACTGTTTCTTCAGATTCTTCAGATTACAAGTAACATGAGGAAACACCTTCAGCACGGTAATAATAATTTATTGTCAAATTTTCTGATGATGAAGTACTAGAGCAAAAAAAAAAAAGATCAGACACCTGGATGAGGTGTTTACAGACCATAATATTATACTGTGATAGTGGAGTGGAGTTTCTTTAAAGGCTGGATAAGAGCTTATTGGGAGGATAACCAGAGAGGTAACTTCAGGTTTAACTCCGGGTTTTCAGTATTACAAAGCTGGTTCACCTTTTAATGGGATACATCGCTATGGCAACTTTTGCTGAAGAGCTAACCAGCTACGGAACAGGTTAAGTTTGAGATATCGGATCAAAACTTACAAACGTACCTACTGACCAATCAATTCTCTCAGAAAATGGGAGTGAGACAGTCCTCTGAGGAGTGAGACGGTCCCGTGAGGAGTGAGACGGTCCTCTGAGGAGTGAGACGATCCCGTGAGGAGTGAGACGGTCCTCTGAGGAGTGAGACGATCCTGTGAGAAGTGAGACGGTCCCGTGAGGAGTGAGACGATCCTCTGAGGAGTGAGACGATTCTGTGAGGAGTGAGACGGTCCTCTGAGGAGTGAGACAGTCCTCTGAGGAGTGAGACGGTCCTCTGAGGAGTGAGACGGTCCTGTGAGGAGTGAGAAGGGCTTCCTCCGAGTGAGACAGTCCTGTGAGGAGTGAGACGGTCTTTTCGAGGAGTGAGACGGTCCTGTGAGGAGTGAGAAGGTCCTCCTCCGAGTGAGACGGTCCTGTGAGGAGTGAGAAGGTCCTCCTCCGAGTGAGACGGTCCTGTGAGGAGTGAGAAGGTCCTCCTCCGAGTGAGATGATCCTGTGAGGAGTGAGACGGTTCTCCATGGAGAACAGAGTGTCCAGAGACCAGAGAACCTCGCTGGCTTTCCCTGCAATTTTTGTATCACATATTCCGTTTCACTCTATTTATCATCCTACAACAGAGACTGATTGAAGCACTAAAGCGTCGTACTTGTTGTACTTATAAGATATGACAGTAGGCCAATTTACCAATTAGTTTTTATAGCCTAATTATTTCTTATTTGGTCTCCAGTCCGTGTTCATGTGGCCGCTTAGCTCGATCTCATTTGTTGGGTTTAGTGAAGCCAGATAACAGAAAGATATCCTGGGTATGTTGAAACTGCTTTGTGTTACAGGCCTCAGGATATGTAGTGCGCATCATGCAGCCAGAAGACATGAAAACATACACATTGTGTGTCTGTTGCTTCGTTGGTTGGTCCACCTGTTGGTTCAGACCGAATTTTCTCAACAACTATGATCGGATGGATCATGAATTGGTGATTCTTTGACTTTTGCTCTCGCAAGAGGAAAAGTAACCTGTCTGGCATTGACCGTATTAACAGCTGATGTAAATTTAACTTGCATGTATGGTTTGCATGCAGATTCTGTATACCACCAACAACTGTAGATGGTTTCAGTTTACTTTGAAGTTACATTACCCATTTAGTAGACTGACTCACCACTGGTCCGTACTATGAAGAAAGGATTTGCAGTTAGCGAGGTAACTTCAGGTTTAACTCTGGCTGTCAGTACTATGAAGCTGTTTAACTTCTTACCAGGCTATGTTGCCATGGTAACCTATGCTACAGCGCTAACCTGGTTATGTTCAAAATATTGAATCAAAATGCATAAAAGTACCACAGACTGACCAATCAATTGTCTCGGAAAATATCATTATTAATGGTAGAAGGTGCCTTGGAGACGGTCCTCTCTGGAGTGAGACGGTCCTGTGAGGAGTGACGTAGTGCTTTTTGTACTTATATGACAGTAAGCTAATTTATCACTTTACATTAGCCATGTTTTTATATTTATTTCTTATTTGCTCCTCAGTTCGTTCTGAAACAACCCGGCTAAAACTGTCATGCAAATACATCTAAGAAGACATTAAATAAATGAAATACACACAGGTAACTACAATCAGATCTTCTGGTCAGAAGCTGCAAACACCTCTTTCATGTGAACGTGCTCATGGCTGGATGGAGAAACCCTGAGTTGACATAGCGAGTTGTTAACCAGTTTCGAGTGACCTTTTCAGTTTGTTCAGCCAGTATGTAGCCAGCCACTATGTATAATGTATATATCTATAATTCAGATGTGTATGTTGTATATTTCTGTTCAGTTTTGTTGTCCTTGTTTATAATGTAGCTCTCCTGGACACTGAAAAACACCCGACCTGGGACTTCATTTATTACCGTTGCATACACGCAAATCAGGGCCTGAAAGATGCGTACGCCGCTCCCCATGCAGATGGTTTTCATTCAAATATACTTGACGGGAAAATCTGCGCACCTGTAAACATCTGACCAATGCATAGACACGTCTCGGAGGCAGGGGAAGTTGGCGACACAGATGGTGAGGTGGTAAATTGTAGGCAGCATTATGCGTATAACCTCTCACGTTTAATTTCACTTCCTATCACACGTTATATCGGCCGAGAGCCACTGTATCATGAACATTCAAACCAGCAGTGTAATGTGTGCTCATGAGCCATTTCTAGTGCATAAGCAACTTCAAATTGTAAATGATAGATGGAAAATGTTTATTACCAAAACACCAGCAACACTAACCTCCCAGAACCTGCAGAGCCTCTGGTCCTTCCAGTATCGATCACTCTCAGATATGATTGATCGGGTTATGAGACGGTCTGTAATGTGATGACTCAACTAACTCTGCTTGCCTTTACCTGCTCGTCCTCTTGTTGTTTCTGTGTATCATAGTCAGTGCTGCTAATCAGCATTGAAACATTATTACTTGATATGTTGTTCTGAACCTGTGATTTATTTGGATCAAGTTACATTCAAACCCAGTTTAAAGATAGGTTTGTGTTTTGCCTTCTATAGCTGCATTTTGTCAAAACTACGCTTCAGAAATTCACAACTTCAGTTTGAGTTCTTTAGTATCTGATTTTGAAGACTCAGTATTTTTGTTTGTTTGTGTAAAGAGTGACTCAACTGAAGATGAAATGGTTTAAAATTTTTAAAAAAAATCAAAAAACCTGCAGTCACTGCATCGACAGCCATTCTGGAACAACTCATCTAAATTCTTACAATTTTATAGCACTGCAATTGTAAACAATGTTTGTAAACACAAAATAGAAGCCCTTATTGTCCATTATGATTACAAGAGTCAAAAGCCACATTCTTCAATTATATATTTGTGAGTATTTGTAATTTATGGGGTCTGATGAAGTCTGATTAATCTCTCCTGCTGAGATTGGATGAAAATGTTGTTGATACATTGTGAGGAATAATGTTGAAGGCAATAATCATAACAGATGATGGATTTGTTGGTTTAAGAAAATTCTGACAATCTATTATATTATGAACTGAACACAAAAATAGAAGGAAAAGACACAGCGAGCCTGAACAACTAAACTTGGGGGTTTTAGGGTAGTGCTCCACTTCAGCCGACACTCATGAAACTTTAATCACCGCTGGATGCAATGGTGATTCAATTTGATAAAATTGGTATTTTTAAAGAGCAGTATATAAATAAAAAATGTTTCCGATGCTGCAGCAAAAAAAAAACACACTCTTGAAGTCACAACAATTTTTTTGATAACATAAAGATTGTGTTATTTATCTATAATGCAGACCTGTATCAGTGTCGGTGCAGAATAAAACGTGTGCAGCACAGAATCACACGCAGAGAGAGAGGCTGAGTGAACTGATCCAAATCAGTCAGCTGCACTGAGGACCATGTGTGCATGCGTCCTCCTTCCCTCTCATTCAGCTGTTTTAAAACGACACCCCCCCCCCCTCCCAAATCCTGCTCCCGCTCCGAGTGCAGTCATTTCTAGTGCAGAGAAATGTCCCTGGTGACACTGAGGGATGACGCAGGCTCTCTCTTCCTTTCTCTGTTTCACCATCACCTCCCCCCTCCTCCCCCCACTAACACCATCTTTTCCCTCTTTTGACTTGCTCTCCCTTCATTTTTTTGCTCCGGCACTCCCCCTTTCTCCATTTCCTCTCCCTGTCTCCCTCTCCCCCTCCTCTCTCACTGCCTCCCCCCCTTCTCTCTCCCTCTCCCCCTCCTCTCTCACTGCCCCCCCTCTCTCCCTTTCGCTCTCTCTCACTCGCTCTCTCTCTCTCTTCTCCGGCACTGCAGTGCTGATTGTGATTGCACACACACTCACACACTCACACACACACACACACACACACTCACACACACGCACTCACACGCACTCACTCACACGGGAGCGTAGCTGAGAGGCAAGGACTGCAGCAGCATGCACCAACCGCGGCTGAGCTGTTCAGGGACTCGATGAAGGGGAGCTGAGGAGATCAAATAGTGTACTATCTCACAGCAGGCTGCGTGTGCATCTTTGCAGCGGTGGGAACGATGCATTTCTAGAGCGGATAGCTTATGTTATCCTGCCTCCTCTGCACTGCCTCTGCATCCCATTCACCCTGCTCCTCCCACTCCAACTCTTCCTCCTCCTCCTGTCTACAGCATCATTAGACAGGACTACAGATTGACCGGGACTGGCGAGTGACGGATGGTCAGGTTTTGCCCCGGCTGAAGGATTCTGCTGTGGCTATGCTACATCTACATCTTCACTGAGGGCTGGATTGTAACCGACATTCGGGGCTGGAAGACGACCCACAACCTGCAAGGAATCTTGGATGTGTGTGTGTCATTCTTTACCAGTGTTGTCATTGGCGCATTTTCTCTTTTTCGCTGGTTGTTTTTGCCTTCTCTGAGACTGGCTAGCAGGCACTGCAGCATCAGGACCGCAAGACCCATGAAGTTGTAGGGCATGAGGACCTAGGGGCGACCAAAGGAAGGGCTTGAGTGCTTCCATTGCTACCACTGCTGCTGAGGTGCTTATCTTGATTTTTTTTTCTCCCCAGAAAAGGGTGTCTGGTGGGGGTTGGGGTGGGTGGTGACAGGTACCTAGGGCCCTGCAGAGCAGAGCGGGTGGCTCTTGCGTAGAGGAGGCAGGCAGGACGTCCTGTGGGAAAGGGGGGAAGAAGGGTTGGCTCGAGCGTTGGGCTCCTGATGGTGGCTATTTTTGTCTCCCTTAGCTGAGTGATTGGGACAGCGGGTGGAAGAGAAGATGCTTATGGCTCGAGACACGGCGCGGGATGAGGCTCAAAAGCTACACAGGAAGTGGCTGAAGCACCAGGCCTTCATGGCAGAGCTGGCCCGCAACAAGGAATGGCTGGCCAAGATAGAACAGGTGAGTGGAGGCGACCAGGGGAGGATGGGGAGGGTTGTATGGGGAGGTCAGATAGGCAGAGCAGGTATGAGGTGGAGGGGGTGGGGGGGGGGGCATGGCGAAGAGAACACATGACTGAGACACAGTGGTGATGGTGGGTGTGGTGGCAGTAAGATGGAAGAGGTTAAAGTGGGTAAGATGTCATCACTCAGCGTTGGTTTCATCCGTTGGCTCGGGGACATCCTGAATTACATCCTCAAGGTTATGTTGCTGTCGAGGCTGTGATGTGTTCAGGTTCACAGGTGCTCCGATCCCTGTTGTTCTTTGGTCTTTCTGCACTGAGGTTCGGCCGGTCTGAATCTGATTTCTCAGTGAAGGAGGTGACAGTGAGTCTTACAGAGGACATGGAAGCCCTCGCAGCAGTGAAGGCCACACACACAGAGGGAACGTGCACGCTTTCATTTCCTTGTATTTACACATAATACAGCTGATATAAGGACAGTTAATCATGAAAACAGTCTCAGGTTTGCTTTTTTTTTCTTTGCCCTGCATTCCCATCATGCTTTGCTGCCCTGACAGAGCAGCATCTCCTCCACACAGAATGTTCTCCATGCCCTCTGCCTCACTGAAGCTGCAGGTGGGCTCCCGACATGTGAATCGGTCCATCGGACTCCATTTCTGCTATTAGCACATTTGCATTGCTGCTGTTATTTGGGGTCATGTGACACGTCAATCTGCTGACGACAAACACAGGTGGAGAATACAGAGTTTGCATAAACCATCGTTTCTGCTTATGTGGTGGAAACGTGCAGTTTATCTGTTCTGTTCAGCTCAGTGGATCATCAGTGGACACGTAAGCTTCAAACGTATTTTAAACAGAATTGCTGACTTTACATGTGCACTGTAGGTGTATAATGATGCAGAGGAATAGATTTAGATTAAATAAAAGAGAATCTGGTTGAACCAAGAAGTGATCTTTTGCTTTCAGCACCCCGAACATGAATGTTCAGAAAATGTCAGACAGAAACCATCGTCTCAGCTGCACTCTCAGAATTCACCAATATTTTGATAAATATTTGAATCATTATTTTCTCATTGGAAAATGAAGGCCGGTTAATGAGGAGATTACTTCTGTCCTTTTTGTGCATGTCAGGGGCCGAAGGCTGCATCAGGCAAACGTCTCACCGTGCATCATCATTCATTGAGGCTCCCATCACTTCTCCTATTATACCTGCTTCAAAAGGTGTGACTATGTTCACTGCTCAGAGACAAACCTTCTCAAATTGTTGCTGAGTTTATCACACTTTGACCTTGTATTTACATCTCTGATAATATCATGAGATTTTTTTTTTACATTTTCTTGTGTATTAATCGTTATTTTTGTATTGAATACATTAAGAATTTCATTGGACTCTATAGATTTGTACATACTATTTTCGTAGAATATACTGTATTATTAAATATTCATGAGATGGCAGTGTAACTACTTATAACCATAGCCCTTGAAGGCAAGCCCTGCCACGAGGAAACCCTCATCAGCCATGTTGGTTGTGTGAAATGTGTTTTATGGTTTATCAGGTTATAGTTTGGCCCCTCCCACTGAGCCGCGATGCTAACGAGCTAACATGACTTCTGGTCGGTTTCATGTTTTTAACCGGTCTGTGTGTGCAGATACAGAAGGTTTGTGCTTCTAGTAAATGACACTTTATTTATATTTTCTTTATTTGCAGACCTTATTTTAGCTCCCATGCAAGGTCTGTCACTGAATCCAAGCAGCCATATTCATTAGTTTTCTCACCAGTGTTGAATCCTGTGGTCTCAAAGTGAGGGATATTATGCTTCTTTTAATATTGCCCATTGAGCAACAGCACAGTATAATAATTCATTTTTCTCATTTCATCAACACCTGAGATCTTTTTTTCCAGTTAAAAGACAGTTAATAATCACATGTAGTGACTTAACTCAAATAGCACTGAAAACAATTAAATGTTGTCTAAAACATGAAGGATCATAGTACGCCTTATGGTGTTTTATTATTTTAGATGAATTAGATCAGGTTAAAAGACACCGGTACTGAACTTTGATACTTTTATGGCCCTGACTGAATTGCTTCAATATGATCTAGTTTAGAAAAATGCCTTTTCATTTGCGCACTAAATTTCAATACCTAACTTATTCCAGACGAATAAAATGCATAACAGTGAGTGACAGCGTTTAGCATACGTAGCCCACATAAACAAAAAGGTAAATCTTACATTGGAGCCACTTATTTCACTCTTTTCACATTAATCTGTGGCCACAGACTTGTGTGAGTTGCGTGTGCTGCAGTGACTGCAGACTGGAGGCCTCTCTGTGTGCAGCTGGCTTCCTAGTGGAGAGCCCACATGTGAGGCATTTAGGGAACACCAGTAAATTGGATTATCTACCAAAAACTTGCATGTGAGATGTTTCTGTTCGTTTGTAAGCTGTAGTTCCAGAAACAAGATGGAAATAAGTTGTCGTTCAGGAACCCTATCAAGTCCAGATATGGGTACCAGTATTGTGACCGAATATTTTTTGACGATGCCTTGCCATAGATGTAGATAAACTAAAATCTCCCACCAAATATCCAGTGTTGTATGTTACTGAACTGCATATGTTCACTTCCATTTTCCATTTTGATACCTGTGGTGCTGAAATGATTCTCTAACATGAGGTACCAGATCGAACTATTTTGATAATTGATTTATAACTGAAATACTTTTCCTCATAAACATTTTGTTATTGCAGATTTTGAAATTCAAAGACTCACAGCTTATACAATAGATAGATAGATAGATAGATAGATAGATAGATAGATAGATAGATAGATAGATAGATAGATAGATAGATAGATAGATAGATAGATAGATAGATAGATAGATAGATAGATAGATAGATAGATAGATAGATAGATAGATAGATAGATAGATAGATAGATAGATAGATAGATAGATAGATAGATAGATAGATAGATAGATAGATAGATAGATAGATAGATAGATAGATAGATAGATAGATAGATAGATAGATAGATAGATAGAGATAGATAGATAGATAGATAGATAGATAGATAGATAGATAGATAGATAGATAGATAGATAGATAGATAGATAGATAGATAGATAGATAGATAGATACCTTATTAATCCCTCAGAGGGAAATTTTTATGTGAACCTGAATGTCTTTCTGTTTTGTAAAAATGTCTGTATTATTTTCATTTATAGATGTTTCAGGTGGGCAGTTGTAGTTGATTTGGTTTCTTAGTTTTCCAATCCAAAACACAACTTACTCCAAAAACACATTCGAGGAATTATAAATGGGAGAGCAGCGATAATAACAGAAAACAATTCTTTGCTTTTAAAGTAAAGTAAAGAGCAAACTTTGAAGGAGTATTATTAACATCTAATTATCTGTCTGCTTTCATGACTATAGTTCTCTGAAATATATACAGTACAGTAAACTGTACACGACTAAAATCTTTTCACCTTCTTGAACATCTCTTTAGGAAATTAATTTAACAATCATTTCCATTGTTACGTCAGTTTCATTCTGCAGCTACAATGAAGCTTCTACAGTAACCTGAAAATGTATTTTTATAAAGACATGAACATGTTCTAACCTGTCCAGGATGTTTGATAGTGAGCTACATGTCCTGGGACCTGCCATGCACTGTAACTCGGCCTTTTCTTTATTGTTGTTTTGCCTTTATGACCTAGTTTACAGTAGAGATACAGACAGGAAGTACGCTAAGTGGGACGGCTGCAACATACAACAAAAGTCGTGGACCAGAATTAAACCAACGACACTGCAGTGAGATCATTCTTCTACCGCTCGGCTGGTGAACAGCAACAACAGTCAACTTTAATATTAGAGGTTTCCAGAATGAAATCAGTGTGTTTAATGTTGTGGCTGTCATGTGACTGCTCTGAGAGCCCTCTACCTCGACTGACATCTCAGCTCCAAATGAAAACAGAAGGAAACAGGATACTGCTCTACTTCTGAATCATCAGCGCATTTCTATAACCTTTCATGCCAAATAAACTGAGCAGATTGACACTGAGTGCACAAGATGGCTGCTCCATAAAGATTGTGTCTTGTGTGCTGACTGGCGTGATTTCCAGTGTGTACGTCGTCTCGTACAGACAGTTAAAGAGGCCATCATGTCTCCGTCCTCCCACTAACATCACTTAATCAAGCCCATCGCCGTCTCTGGCGTTACCTGAGAGACAGAGAAGAGGTAACGCTGCGTCCTGCCGCGATCGGAGAACTCTGCGTCCTTTTGGAAGGGTTCCCACCACGGCCCCTTACCTCTGTTCTCTCGCAGTACTTACTCAGCACATGAAGCCAGCCGCTCAGCCCCGGGCCGGCTGGTGTGTGTGTGGACGATCTGTGGGTGCTTCTCTGTTACAGCGAGAGGACTCTCGGCTGACCTTGTGCCAAGCCTCCCCGTGGGCTCAGGGGTCAGCGGCTCGCAAACACACCGACGGAGCGAAGGAGCGTGTGACTGGTAGATCAGCGACAGACTTTAAAAGAGCCTCATGGTACCCAGCACCTTTCTGCAGGGACCTGACATGTACATGCATGTAGTATATCTAGTATTTCATATTTACATGCATTAAATATCCAAAATGTTATGGACTTCTTCATATTTAACTGCAGCCAAATTTAAAAAAAAGATTCCATGACCGACTACTCCAGTAGATGCTCTTGGAGATGCATCAGTCCGTCTCCCATCAGGACTTCTGCTCAGCTGTACAGGACCCAATAAATGATGGTGCTTTAGTTCCAGGGCTCTTGGACAGCTCATGTTGGCTCTCTGTGGTGGTTTACTCTGACTCAAGGCTACTGTTAATGTTGTTAATAACACCTGTGGTGGTGACTAGTATTACAGGTCCAAATGTCTGCTGTAAAAATTGACTATGTTTTCTGTATGAGGCACTCTGCTTTCAACCCATCTTTAAAATGGAAATGCAATTCATTATCTAAAATAGCTGGTCGATGTTTACTCAAACAAGTGGAAACTTTTTGTGCATTTGTAAGAACATACTGAATTTACAGCAATAGTTGGTGCTCTAGTTAGCGTCTTTAGCAGGTTTTTTGTTTTTTTTACACAATAACTTTGGACAAAAATGGAGCTCAAACTAAATCCTGCATCCTGCCCCTGTTTTAAAATCTTAAAGATCTTGTTGTTTGGCGCTTTTCCACAATAGAGCTCCAAGCAAACTAACTGCAGCAGCACAGAGGAAGGGGCTGCTGTATACCCTGCTTTGACTGCTTGGGATCAAGTTAATGCTTTTGGTCTTTCATGTGTTTCATTTGTTAATGATTTTTTTTAAAAAGACACTGGTCCTCATTTAATTTGAGACATTGCTCGACATTGTCATAGCTTTGAATTAGTTTCACTGTTTGCAGTTTCCAAATTACTTTCATTTCTTCTTTATGAGAATCGTGTTTAACGTCATATTGAACAACAAGAATTATATCTCACAGACCAGGTAAAAAAAAAAGGTTTTCATTTTTAGTTTTCGATCCAGGTGGCCGGTCCATTTCAGGGCCAACACAGACAGACAGACAACTAGTCACAGTTAGAATCAGCAAATAACTTCACCTGCATGTTTTCAATTTTATTTTGAAATATAATTTCTGCTATTTTAATTTTGTGCCATTCAGAATGAACATCAAGGTCTTCAAGGGTAAATACATGAACTAAGAATAATCATTTCACAGTAGTTGGGTTGTTTTAACCAAAACACATTATCCAGTTTGTATTCAAAATGTTATATTATTTTACTCTGTGATTTATTTGCCACCGACACGTGAAGTAGCGCTGATATGTAACCGGCTGTTAATCGAAATCTGCAATATAACAACACGCCCCACCTGTCCGAGGGGAGCACAGGTGTAACATGCTGTTAAATCTGCTGGTACCAAAACTGTACATGCTGTTCAGGGGGATGTAATAATCGAATAGAGCCGACTGAGCACGCTGCATCGTATGGAGAGCTGTAATGCAAAGAGACGCAAAGTGGACCTGTACATACCAGTGACTTTACTCTGTAGTGTTTACTCTCCAGCACTGACATCAGGTTATCGCTGTCTTTAATTAGGACACACCTACCAGAGGATTCGGTTTTGACTGCATTGGTATCTTGACATTATGAAGCACTCACATGCTTTACCTTTTAAAGCAGCTCTTCAGGGTCCACGTGGCCACCGGGTGGCACGCTGGGCTGTCCTGTAATGAAACAGTATTTCTGATTATTTTGTGAGTTGTGCCTGTTTCTGCATCGTAACTGTATCTTGTCTTTATTTCATTTAAACTCCATATTTGCATACTTCTGTCACATGTCAGGTGGCTATAGTGCTCTTCCTGCAGATCGTGGCAGCTGTCTAATGATATTAATAGTTGTATAAATGATGCATTCCTGGTCAGGTCTCACTTTAAAAATTAAATTTATCTCAATATCCTAGTTGTTGTTTTTTTAACTACTTTGTATTAGTTATCTCAGTAGGTCTTGTCATGATGTTGCAAATGTGGACATAACAGACAAAAGGCTCATTCAGCTGCAACAGTGAACACGTTTTAAATGTGGTCAAATTTAACTGAGCTTGTTTGTAATGAGGCCACACGTTTGCACATATACATCAATATAATTACCACTTATTATAATATACCTGTGAAATATATGTTATCTTTATTTGTTACAAAATGTGTCATGTCATGCTTCATGCTACCACAGTATTGTGCAAATACTACAGTTTGCATTGTATTTACTATAACTGCAGCTGGTGTGACTTCTCAGAGCTTTTACACACTCCAGTGTTACACTAATTAAATGCCTTCATTATTGCAATAAGTATTGCTGTATATGACCGGTCTAAAAAAAAGGTGTTGTAGCATCACAAATTATGTTTTGTGCTGTTTATTTAAAACAGTTTGGTTCCATCACACATTTTAAACACTCTAAAGTGACTTTTAATGGTTTGTAAAAAAGTGTTAAAGCAGTAAAATTATGTAAAGCATCTTTAAAACAATATAAACTCATCGACCCACCCCCTGTTGCATTCACCTGCAGTACACACAGTGTTCATTTCTTTATGAAAACACATAAACATGCATCAGCCATCATATGTCAACCATCACGTTCCTATTTATTTACCTAATTTAGAGTTTAGTGTGCTTGTTTGCTTTTTTATTTGTGTTGCATTCATTGTCCTGATTTACCATCATTTTGAATTATAGTTGGGGATTTTTGTCTATTGCACTTTGTTTGACATTTTTCTCCACATAATAATAAAATAATATTTTTATGGCAACAGTTTTCATGATCTTGTAATGTAGAATAAGGACATATGTATTCTGCTGCTAGTTAGAGAAATACAACTGATAGCAGCATTTTACACAACTGCTGATACAAGGTACTGATACATCTCTGTCTGGATGGAAATAGGACTTTTAGACAGAACATGTTATATCATACCATCCATTTATTCATATTGTAATTCAAAGAATATTATTATGAAAATCTCATAAGTGCAATGTTGAGGTATTATAGAGTTTGGCCCGGCTGTGTTTGTTGCATTGTAGCAGGTTGTTTTTTGAGGATTCATCATTGTTTTTTGTGCTAGAAGTTTAAAACGAGATCTTTGATCCCGCCCACTATTTGATTCTGCTGCATCAGCATTACGAGAAAGTCTGCAGAATTTGGCAACGCAATGCTGCCGTGATGCTCGAAGATGATTTATTTGCGGTAGCCATTAGAATATCGCACGATGTCAGCCGTGACTGCCTCGAAAATTCACTTCACAGATGCCCTTTGGATCCGACTGTGCCGCGGCTGTAGCTCACCCGCAGCCTCATCCCTGCTCCACAAACCTTTGATTCTTCCCTTCCTCCTTTCGTCTGCCTCTATCCTCTCTTCTCTCCACCCCCTCTCTGATTTCTGCTCCCTCTGCCTCACTCTGTATGTCAGTAAAGCCAAGAGAGAGAGAGAGAGAGAGAGAGAGAGAGAGAGAGACCTGCTTTCTGCTGGCTCTGCATTATGAGAGGGCGAGCGAGGCTGAGGGAAGACAGGAGGGAGGGAGGGAGGGAGGGAGGGAGAGGGATGCGAGAGAGTGAGCGCTAGCAGCAGTTAAGCAGAGAGCCTGTGCCAACAGAAGGAATGCAGCACTGCATTATGAAAGCCATAGGATATAGGTCCAACTCTGTGGAAGGGAAAAAGGAGAGAAGCAGGATTTTGTAGATAAGAGCCGTCGTACACATGCTTCTTATTATAATATGAGTAAATAATGAATACTGTACAGCAGAAAGGCTTTTTTTTCCTTTTTTTTTTTAAACATGTTCGGGGGCTTTAAATCATGGAGGTCTGCTGCAGATGCAGAACATTTCTAAATCTTAGATGGAAAAGACCTCCCACTCCCCTGAAGTCTGGATTTGGGAGGAGACTGGTAATAATTTGTTCCAGGGGAGAGCTTCCTTCACACAAAGGAAAACGCCACAAGCTTTGATCTCAGCGCATCTCCTCATCCAGATCATGTCATGAACAAAGCCCGAGATCTAAAGGGAGGGAAGAGGAGCAGAGGAGCACAGGCGAAGGACAGAGCAGGGGTTTATTAGAACTCCCCATGTATGATTTTTAGGTCAGCCCGAGGCCAAACTTTGCTCCATCCACCTGCCTCTCTGCAGGCGGGGGGCTCCAGCCCTGGCACGCAGGGCGGCTGTGCCGAGCTATTTTGGGGACAAAAAAACGAATTTAGCCACTCACTTCCGAGCACTATGTTTTTCTCCCTGTTCCTTCCTGAAATCCTGGGACACATACACTGTAATAAAAGCAGTTCCACAGGTTTATGGTCCAACAGGCTTCATGTGTCTACAGCAGGTACATGTGCATAGGTTGAAAACATGGGTTTTATTTGAACATCACCTCCCCTTTAAAGACAATTGATAAAAGATTATCGATGATCTAAAAATCCTGACGACGGAAAAGAAACTTGATTTAGTGTGACTGTGAATTTCGAGGTACATTTTCTTTATGCTTGAATCTAAAATGGAGGACAGTTGAGTGCAGTAGTTGTGCAGTTCACAGATTTCTGATACCAAGTGAGGCTACAGTCGTTTCAGCCGATAAGAAGTTTCCCTTCAAGCAGAACCTGACATTAAAGGAGTGAACGAGTGAGACGCAAAGAAACCACTCAGCCAAGAAATGACATTCCACATATAATGTAGTGTTTTAATAGGGTGGGTTCAACACTTGCAGAAACACGTGGAGACTTAACTACAAATTGATGCCATGAATTTGTCTTTTGACATCTGTGTTATGTAGTCTTCAACAACTGGTCCCTAAAGCTTTCCTCTTCTGTCTCCAGGAGGGTCAGGAGCTGATCCAGGAGAAGCCGGAGCTGCGTCCGGTCGTGCAGCAGAAGCTGGAGGAGATCCGGGAGTGCTGGTCCGACCTGGAGACCACGACCAAAGCCAAGGCCCGGCAGCTCTTTGAGAACAACAAGCCCGAGCCGGCCATGAAGAGCTACTCGGACCTGGACAGCCAGCTCTCCCACCTGGAGCGTCAGCCCCCCCAGCTGGAGCAGGCACACCATCTGCCCACCTTCAATGAGCAGCTCCAGAAGTTTCAGGCAAGTCTCAGAGCTCTCCGGGGTCACTGAGAGGCTGGTGGTACCGTAAAGGTCCAAATGATGCTTTTACATACGAAAGCTTCATATCCTCTGTTCGCATTAGCAGCTGTTTACTCCCTCACCATCAAACCTTCTTTACTCTCCAGCGAGGATGTTAAGTCTTCTTCTGCTTCTGTTTCACCCTCAGACTGAATATAAAAGAGTTCGTAGCTTCAGGTCTGTAAAATGGTTCTGATCCAGAAGTGTCTTCAGCTGCAATACCAGCGAGTGCCACTAGAGGTCGTCTCCAAAAAGCCTCCGGCTCCATAGACTCCCATTCAACTTCTCTCATCAAATCCAAAGTGAATAAAATGTGTCCATTGGTTATCTCGGTGTTGTTAGCTAAAGTCACTCCTTCTTCTTAGTTTTCTGGAGGTCCATCTGAAAATAATCCCTCATTCATTAGAAAAGAAGATTCAAGAACACCTGTTTTTGGGGGCGTGTCTGTTTGATTGACAGGCCTGCGGCGCAGTCAGGTTACAGCTATCGGTGGGCGGGACGTAGTATCGTCAGGTTTCCAATCAGATCGGTCAGATCCACCGCTGGCTCCTCCCCCAACTCATCCAAATATGGTCACTTCCTGCTCCAAACCGCTCACTGTACCATCTCGTGGTATAAAGTGGTATTACAAGACAGGCCTGCCCAGCTGGTTACCAGACTGACTTCAGTAGATATCTCTGCAACACGATACTTAGATATCTCACAAACATCAGCACTGCTGCTTCTACACATATCTGCCATTTTTAAATGTTTTATATTAAACATCTTACAGATTTCCTCTTTAAGGGCAGAACTACAATAAAAAAGACTCCACCCTTTGATATTAAATTCAACCAACAGGATCATTTCTCCTTCCACAGCACCTTTGTTCATGACAAAGGTTTGTATCACCAGAATGCTCTGATCTGACGTGATATAGCGAATGCTTCTGACAGACAGTATAGTTCAGCTCATTGTCGTTTACATAATTTCCCCCAGCTGTGACGTGTGTCCACATCAGCCTCTGTAGTGCCATGTTCTTATACACAAGGTTCAGTGGCATTAAAAAATGCACCATATGCTTTTTTTCATGAAGTGAGGCAGCCCGTTACATAACCCTGAAATGTTCAGATAGGAAAACAGCTGATGTTCTGTGTTTGTCCATCCTTCATGTGGCTGTAACATGACCTTCGCCTCCCCTCCCCTCCGCTGCAGGCCATGGAGTCTCAGATGGGGGACTTTTACAAGGATGTGGGAGAGCTGGGCAGCTTGCAGGGTCTCTGCCTGCCCCAGCGAGGGCTGACGGCAGCTGACAGGGAAGCCGGTGAACAGTCAGGCGTGGTGGAGACCCGGATCGTTCGCCTCATTGAGCCCCTGAAGGAAAGACGCCGCATCCTGCTGGCGTCCAAAGAGATGCACCAAGTCGCCCAGGACCTGGAGGATGAGATAGTGAGCCCCCCATTCTTTCATCTCAAGTGTTTCCCAAACATATTCCCAGTTTTTAAATCCCCCTCACTGGTATTTTATAATACACGATATATTTTAAAAATTTGAATTTAGAGGAATTAATGCAATTAAGCCACGGCTTCAGTGTTTGATCCAGCACGTAGATCATGTATTGACCCGACTGTTTGTCCGGCAGCTGTGGATTCAGGAGAGGCTTCCCCTGGCCTCCTGTAAGGATTACGGGAATAACCTGCAGAGCGTACAGCAGCATGTAAAGAAGAACCAGGTGAGTGTGAAGGATGATGCTCAGCAGTGGTCGGCTAACATGAGAACTCACCTTGCTCATCCTGGTACTCCACCTCTGATTGGTCCTGTAGACCCTCCAGAGGGAGCTGACGGGGCGGCGGGCTCGTGTTGAGGAGGTTCTGGACCGGGCGGGAATCATCGCATCCCTCAGAACCCCGGAGGTGGAGTTTGTGCGTGAGGGGGCGGGGCATGTGCGCCAGCTGTGGGAAGTCTTGCAGCTGGAGGCGGAGAGGAGGTCTGTGATGTTGGATGCCGCGCTACAGTCTCATCAGTACTACAGCGAAGCTGCCAAGGTGGAGTCCTGGCTGTCGGGGCAGAAGCTCCACCTGGTTAATGAGGAAAAA
This sequence comes from Brachyistius frenatus, assembly GCF_029030835.1. NCBI lineage: Eukaryota > Metazoa > Chordata > Actinopteri > Embiotocidae > Brachyistius > Brachyistius frenatus. Next base: position 80,149 of record NW_027211025.1, on the reverse strand, counting down.
GGCACCGTATGTACACCTCTGACATCACACAGGTCATCGCGGTCAACATGTGAAATCTGGATCCTCACATTGTCCTGGTGTGTTTCAGGATGAGGTGAGCACCTTGCAGCTACTGAAGACCCACCTGGCTCTGGAGCAAACGGTGGAAACATATGCAGAGACAGTCGGCATGCTGTCCCAGCAGTGCCAGCGTCTACTGGAACTGGGACACCCAGACAGGTGAGGCACTACACAAGTCCTCAAGAGGAGTAAACTCTTATGTTTGCACACTGTAACTACTGTACAGGATTATTTTGGGGCAGCATTAACAATAACTGTTTTGTCTGCAGCTCTGTCACTCAGTTTTATCTCTCGGTTTCCAACAGTGAGCAGATCACGAAGCAACAGTCCCACATAGATCGGCTGTACGTGTCCCTGAAGGACATGGTGGAGCACAGGAAGACCAAGCTGGAGCAGCAGTACTGGCTCTATCAGCTCAACAAGGAGGTGGAGGAGCTGGAGAAGTGGATCACCGAGCGCGAGGCAGTGGCCAGTTCCACCGAGCTGGGCCACGACCTCGAGGACGTCACGGTCAGTAGGCGGCTCTACTGGAACCGCTGGAAATGATCAACTTTTCCAGTCTTAATCACGTGTGAGCTAACATCAGGACCCATGATCCAAATCACAGCAGAAATGTAAAATACAGTTGCATTTTGATAATTACAATAATTTTGACATGAGACTGCAAAGATTATTCATTCTGAAAACTAGATAGACAAATATACATATCTTCTGTACATACACTGAAACGTGACTACAGAGTTTAATTTAGACACGTGTGGGTGCTCTCCATTCAGCTGGTGTGGTTCCTGTCCTCCCTCACTCGCATCTCCTCCTCTCCTTTCGGCTCCCTCATTTTTTTGTACAAAATAGTGAAGTATGTTTTTATGTTTAGAATTTTTATATTTTGAGTAAATTAATAATTGTTTTCCTTATCGATTAATCTGCTGATTATTTTATTTGATCAGTTAATCCTTTAGGCTGTAAAAATGCCCGTCGTGTTTTCATAATCAAATTCCAACCTTCCCTCGTATCAGCTCTCAAACACGTCTCACGAAGAATCGTGTTATTGGTGCTTCCTGTTTCCACCTGTAATTTTCCACATCTACCCTACTATGTTTATTCAAGACTATGAATATCATGAGCGCCTCAGCTGCCTGGCTGCTCCACCTTCTGTCCCGTTAGATCAGCTGACCAATCACAGAACAGATTCATTAAACAGAAGGACACACCTGAGACTCCTCGCTCCTCACTTCCTGTGAGACACATTTAATGGAGTGGAACTTCCTCCTCAGGTGATTTCTGGGTCACCAGGAAGGATGAAAAACTCCCTCTGTGTCAACAAATAGTTAATAATAAGCAGTGATTACGGTGCTTTATTATAAGCCTCTGTAAGGTTATATGCTTCATGTGTGTTCCAGGTGCTTCAGGAGAGGTTCACCAAGTTTGCCTCAGAAACCAACAGCATCGGCCAGCAGCGCATGGAGCAGGTGAACAAGATGGTGAACGAGATGATCGACTGCGGCCACTCGGACGCGGCCACCATCGCAGAGTGGAAAGACGGGCTGAACGAGTCGTGGGCCGACCTCCTGGAGCTGATGGAGACCCGGAGACAGATGCTGGCGGCATCGCACCAGCTGCACAAGTTCTTCACCGACTGCAAAGAGGTACAGTCACAGCAGAATATCAGCGTGTGGCTCAGGTGTACCACGCTTTTCATCACCATTTCAGGTAGACAGTCTGGCCGTGATGCGCGGCTTCTATTTTTAAAGCCCTCGTGATGACAACGCTTTCCTGTGTTGTAGGTCTTGGCTCAGATCGCAGGGAAGATGAAGCAGCTGCCAGAGGTGAGGGCGTGCCAAGCCAACATCACCAATCCAGCCACCCTGCAGAGACTCATGCATTCCTTTGAACATGCCCTTCAACTGCTCGTTGCACAGGCAAGTGACGTGACTTCTCTCTCTGAGTCAGTCACACACTGTACTTTCTGTTCAGGAGGACCAGGATGAGTTGCATAAATTTCACCAAACGTATTTTAGAGGAAATACTGTATCATTGGCCCAACACATAAGACGGCCCTTAGAATAACAAGGTGTTTAAACGAAGGCCTCTTTTTTGTGTCAGAGTCCCGCATAAATCTGTTAATTTTGTACAAACAGCCATTCATTCACACTGACTGTACTGACACTCATTGCAGCGTGTTGAAGCCAATAACCCGCTCTGTCTCGGTGCAGGTGAGGCAGCTGCAGGAGAATGCCGCCCAGCTGAGGACCATCTACGCCGGTGAGAAGGCCGAGGCCATCATGGTCAAAGAACAGCAAGTGATGGAGGCGTGGAAGGAGCTGCTGAGCTCCTGTGAGGCCAGTCGTGTCCAGGTGACTTCAGTAACCGACAAGGTGCAGTTCTTCTCGGTGGTGCGTGAAAACCTCATGTGGATGGAAGGCATCATGGGCCAGATAGGATGGGATGATCCAAGGTGAGACACCATTTTTTTTTTTTTTTATTCCACTGTTTGGAGATGTGTAAAATGTCTTGTGCAGGTGTGTGCAGGTTTAGAAACTGCATTCTGTGTGTCAGTGTTCAATGAAACCGGACGTCTCTGTGGTCTCGTGCAGTCCTTGTAGACTGAAGGTCATTATGTGTAGTGTGGAATTAGGCTGCTGTGCCGCTTTGACCTAATTTCATATAACATCTATTATTCAATTCATAGAATCAGGCTATTAATTTCACACGGTAATCACAGCCATTATTTGTTATTTTTCCAAACCAGTTCCACTGTGCAGCTTTCAGTTTATAACACTTCCACATGTGGTATGAAATCTTTTACCAGATGTCGATATGAACATACAGCACGATGTATGTGTAGTGTGTAGGGCTGCAACCATAATTTCTTTCATTTTATAGTTGAAATGTTTAGTTGATTATTCAATTGACAGAAAAAGTATCTATCTAATATTGTAATGGTTTATGATATTTTATAGTAATTGACATTTATTACATTTCCTAGTGTAATTGTAAACAAAACAAAGCAGCTCGCCAAAGTTTAAGGTTTAAAATGTGTTTTTGATCATTGAGAGTCATTATGAAGTTGGTACATTTGTCAGCCATTGATATTTATGCAGTATAAACATCAATGGCCGGTGGTGAGTTTTACACCGTCTATTTGTGTGAGGATGGTGTAATGTGGTTCTGCTGGTGGAGCTCGATAAAAGCCAATCAGGGTCCACCAATCAGGATTCAGCCTCTGAACACCATGGATATTGTGTATAACATGTTTCATGGGAATCTGATCAATATTTGTTGAGATATTTCACTAAAAACAAAAAAAGTCACCAACATCATATGGTTCCATCTCTGCAGAACATAAATCCATCTAAGAGTTCGGACCAAACTGACCAACCAGCCAGCTGACTGACATCTATAGAGGCAGGTCACTGATGTGGCTTAACGTTCCAGACCATTAGTAGACATGACCAAATGTTTTAGCACTAGGACTGTACACAGTTTACACAGAAGTGGTAATATTTTACACCCTGCAGACACAATGATTCCCTAATTGTATTTGTTGCTTTATCTGATCTGAATAACCCGATCCATCCCTCCTCAGGGATCTGACGGCTCTGGAGGGGATGATGAAACAACATCAGGAGCTGAAGGCTAAAGTAGATGGCCGCAGCAAGACCATACAGCAGTGTGCAGATCTCGGCAAGATCCTGATAGCTGCAGGCAACCCTGCATCCGAGGAGGTCCTGCTAACAAACAAACAAAAATCTCACTGTCACATCTGTAACAAGAGATTAAAATACATCATGCAATTACTTCATAACGATGCAGCAATATGTTGTTGTGGTCATGACGTGCAACCTGTCTGTCACCACAGATACAAGAGAAGCTGGACAGTCTTCTGACCAAACAGAAGGATCTTATTGAGAAATGGGACAAACACCAGGAGAAGTTGCAGCGCAGTGAGTAACCCAACGACTGTTTCAGAGCAGAGCAGCTCTTAACACAACGTTACGTTAAATGTCAAATGGACTCAGACTATAAACGCTTTTTCCACTTCGTCCTGTTATGTGCCGTTAATGTATCATGAATCATGTATGAATCTTCCTCTTGCTGTTGCAGCTAGCATTACACATTCCCTCCGACCATGACTTAAACAGGGATGAACATATAAGCTAACACATAAAACATGTCACATAATTCACATAATGCACGCAAACAACAGATTTTTACTGGAGTATACGTAGAGCATGTTCTGTGGTGAAAGGGTAACTGTGCTGTCGGTCTGCTGTTACCTCCAGAGCAAGAAAAGTTCCAGTTTGCCCAGGACACGGTGAGGGCGGAGGCCTGGCTGAAGGCCAAGGAGCCGCTGATCACCTCCAAGCAGCAAGAAGGAGGAGAGGCCCAAGCCCAAACTGACGAGGTTGAGCAGCTCATCCTTCGCCACGAGGCCTTCCGCAAGGCGGCTGTAACCTGGAAAGAACGCTTCAGCTCCCTCCGCCAGCTTTCCGCAGTAAGCTTGACTGTAGATAAATGTTTAATCAGTTTGGTGGAGTCACAATTTAATGCTGCTACAGTAAAAAAAAACTTGACCTTGGTATGTTTTTTTCTTTGCTTAGCAGGCATGGGCTTATGCCATGAATTTGCATCATTACGGGCTTATATCTGTTTCATGACATGTACTGCATGCGGTGTACCCTCACTCACTGCACCCATCTGTCTTCCATACCACATTATTGTAGTAAAACATACAGTTGAAATGAACAAATCATTCCTTATTATTTGTTATACCTCCACAACCCTGTTTCCATAAAAGTTGGGACACTGTGAAAAATGTAAATAAAAACAGAATGTAATGATTTGTAAATCATGTAAACCTATGTTTAATTAAAAATAGACCAAAGACAACATATCAAATGTTAAAACTAAGAAATTGTATTTTTTTAATGAAAAATATATGCTCATTTTTAATTTGATGGCAACAACACGTTTTTAAAAAGTTGGATCAGAGGCATGTTTACCACTGTGCTGCATCACCTTACCTTTTAACAACCCTCTGTAAACTTTTGGGAACTGAGGAGACTGGAGTTTTAAAAGTGAAATGTGGTCCCATTTTTGCCTGAAATATAATTTCAGCTGCTCAACAGTTCAAGGTCTCCTTTGTTGTATTTTTCATGTCCTGATGCTCCAGATGTTTTCAATGGGTGACAGGTCTGGACTGCAGGAGGCCAGTTTATCAGTGGAGAACCATGCTGTTGGAATACCTGTAGAATGTGGTTTGATGTTGTTTTGCTGAAATAAACAAGACCTTCCCTGAAAGAGACGTTGTCTGGATGGCAGCATATGTTGCTCCAAAACCTGAATATATCATTCAGCATTAATGCTTCCTTCCAGATGTTCAAGCTACCGATGCCATGTGCGCTGATGCATCCCTGTACCATCACAGATGCTGGCTTTAGAACTGAGCTGATAACAAGCTGGCTGGTCCCTCTCCTCTTTAACCTGGAGGATGCAATGTCTATGATTTCCCAAAAGAATTTCAAATCTTGATCCATCAGACCTCAGGACAGTTTTCCACTTCACCTCAGTCCATCTTAAATGATCTCGGTCCAGAGGTGTTTCTGGATCATGTTTCTATCAGGTTTCTTCTTTGGAGAGTTTTAACCTGCATTTGTGGACGCAGCGATGAACTGTGTTCACAGACGATGGTTTTCACAAGTGTTCCTGAGCCCATGCAGTGATTTCCACTCCAGAATAGTGTGTTTTTAATGCAGTGCTGCCTGAGGGCCCGAAGATCACCACCATCCAATATTGGTTTCCAGCCTTGTCCCTTGTGTTCAGAGATTTCTCCAGATTCTCTGAATCTTTTAATGATATTATGTACTGTAATTCTTGGCAATTTTATGTTAAACATTATTGTTAATTGTTGCACTGTTTGCCAAACAGTGTTTCACAGTGTGGTGAACCTCTCCCCATCTTCACTGCTGAGAGACTCTGCCTCTCTGAAATTATCTTTTATACCCAATCATGTTACTGATCTGTTGCCAGGTAACCAAATTAGTTGGGAGATGTTCTACCGGGTGTTTTTTTACCTTTACATAATTTTTCCAGTGTTTTTTGGACCCTGTCCCAACTTGTTGCAACGTGTTGCTGCCATCAAATTCCAAATGAGCATATATTTTTCATAAGAAAATAAAACTTATCAGTTGTTATACATTTGATATGTTGTCTTTGGTATATATTTTCATGAAAATCTTGGTTTATGCGATTTGCAAATCATTGCATTCAGTTTTTTACATTTTACACAGCATTCGAACTTTTCTGGAAACGGGTTTGCATTTCCTGAGACCATCATTTGGTATCTGGTTTTAATTGGGTTTATGTAGTGCTATTAGTTATTTAGCTAACTCTCTCTTTAGGCTGAGAAGAAAAAAGAGGAAGAGAAAAAGACAACCCCACTCTCCAGTCGAAGGATGTTCCCATTATCTTGTCTGACTCCCAGTGTTCCCTCAACCAGTGCTACCTCTTCTTTCTTGAGGCAGACAATGCAGGCGCATATAGAACCCAAACCATTACAGAGCAGTTTGGATTTGGGTGCCACCCCTGCAACCCAGAGATTGTCTTCAACGCTAGCCAGCTATAACCCAGTTATAAATGGATCGGGCTACCACGGATTGGAACAGCAGTGCAGTGGGAAGTTGGCAAGCACCTCGTACCTTGGGATGAACCACCAGGCAGCCGGAGGCGGAAGTGACTCTGGTTTCTCGGCGCTGACCTCCCACAGTGGTGGAGCAGACACCTCTACTTACCTTGGGATAAACCATCAAACTGCTGGCAGTGCCGAGAGCTCTGGGTACTTTGGACTGACGACTGGGTGTGTGGGTGGTGTGCAAAACCATCTAAGCAGTGGCAGGTTGGGAAGTTCAGGTAACCTAGCTCAGCAGCCAAGCAGCGGAGGTTTGGGAAGCTCTGGCTTTATGCCTCAACAAAACATGGGCAGTTCTGGATATTTGGGACAGCAGCCTAATTTGGGGAGTTCAGGATATTTGGCACAACAGGCTAATTTGGGGAGTACTGGGTATTTGGCACAACAGCCGAATATGGGGAGTTCAGGATACTTGGCACAACAGCCTAATATGGGGAGTTCTGGGTATTTGGCACAACAGCCAAATATGGGGAGTTCAGGGTATTTGGCACAACAGACGAATGTTGGAAGTTCTGGGTATTTGGCACAACAGCCTAATACGGGGAGCTCTGGATACCTGGCGCAGAATTATCAGAGCCCGGGCGGACTGGGTAGCTCAGGCTTCTTGGCACAAAATCATTACAGCAGTGGAAGTCTGGGCAGTTCTGGTTACCTGGTGCAGAGTGGTGGCATCATGGACCCTAAAATGGCGTATGCATGGCAGCACCTGAAGGCTGACTTCATGCAGCCCAGGATAAACCACATCCACAAGGCTGTAAATCCCCTCCTGGAAGCCAGCAGAGTGCAGCGGGAGCAGTTCGGGGACATCCCAATGGCTGACATGGTGGGGCCGGAATCAGGGCTGGAGCTCCTCCACGGCCGTCTCCAGAGGGATCCCCGTGGCAGCCGCTCTGACCCTCAAATGGACCATCTGAGGCGAGAGAGGGAGTACAAGCTCGGTAGACAGACTTCCAGCGAACAGGAGATCCAGGCCAGGCTGAACGAGCTGCCGCTGATTGTTCGACAGGAGCGCTACCGGAGGCGCCTGGAGAGGCAGTCATCTAGTGAGCAGGAGGGGAGCGGCAAGCAGAGGCTGCAGAGACAGGACTCGAGTGACCTGGAGGGCTCCATTAAGGAGGGCTCTGACAAACGCTCAGGGTATGTGAATGAGTGGGGCTCATGACAGTAAAATTTAAATGATCTTTACAAAATGTGGCCTTACAGTTTGCCTAGTCATCACTGTCCTGCATGATCTTAATAATTTTGAAGGTTGCATAATGAAAGGGTTTGCTGTTTGGGTGACTGGTGTCTGCTGTCCCTGCAGGGAGAAGAGATCTACCATGGCAGAGATTGTAGAGCAGGTCCAGGAGAGAGAGGCAGCAACTGTGAGTCAACTTCCATCCAGTGTACCACCGTGGTGTTGTGTCAGTTCATCTTTCATGAGGTCTTGATGTAACATTCTCCTCTTTTTAATTGGCCTTCTCAGGCACGAGGAGAGCCTTATCGACCTTCTAGCAGCCTCTCGGCACCTGTGACCCGTTTTGACGGACGTCCTCGTGCCCGAGACCGTCCAAAACCTCGAAGGAGGCCTCGTCCAAAAGAACCTGAGGAGACTCGACGTTCTCGCTCAGCCCCAGCAACCGGTGCCCCAACAACACCCCAGCCGCCTTCACACACTGCCCAAAATGAAGGCTCCCTGTACCGCAAAAAGGCCACCAGCTCTGACCTCGAAGCTCAGCAGAGGAGCCCGAATAGGTACAGCCATCACTGCCAAATCATACAAAAGATGGATCATTTGCTAAACTCCTCCCCAAAACAACAATTGTCCAATCATAGTTTAGCTACCATAACTAGGCGGTGCCGTGGGCTCTAATAAGAGCAAGACTCCCCATTTAAAGATGCGGTCCGTTTTTTTCTAAAACCAAGAACACAAGAGCAAAATGGATGAAACAGTTCATGTATGAGCTCTAAGGTAAGATACAAATGTTAGCATGTCCAGTGAACTAATTTACAACCAAGGCCATGGAGCACATCGTGAACAATCTTTAGTGATTTGTGGGGTTATATTATGTTAAAAAATAATCCCCACTCGGAGCCAGCATGTCCACAGTGTCTCTCCACTGTCTGTCCTGCACTTCAAACTAATGGTAGCTAGTTTAAACCCCAAAAGGTTTGATTGAACTACAAAGTATGGTAAGTTAGGCACCTGAACGCAGGACCCCAATCAAATATTGCACGTTTTCCTACCATACCCTCCTTCTATCCTACAAAAGAAGCGCACCACTCTTTTTAATGGATGCTGACTTTTCAGTCAGTAAATGAGGCTTTTGCTTGACATCAAGTAGCCTATGTACCTCTCTATTCAGAACCTTTTTAGAGCTGGAAATATCAAAACTCAGCCAGAGAGAGCAAACTTTGGAAACTAATGCCAGCTAACGCTAATCTGCCAGCAACAGCTGTAAATGCAGCTACCAAACTCGTTAGTTGTTTAAGCTTCTGTCAGTGTCCCTCTGTCAGAAAGGTCCCAGTTTCTAGAATTACTTAGGATTGGTAGACAGACTGTTATCATTGTAAACTACATGTGCTATGGAGGAACAGAAAGCTTGACAGGCATAGCAACAGTAACTAATGGGACTCAGTGTTATAAACTAATCCTATCGAACTAAATACATTTCTAAATCACTCCTTTGTTGTAGTAGCTTTGTAACGATTGTGTTGTTGGGTGTTGTGTCCATATTTGAACGTTATGCAAAGGAAGCTAAATCCAACTTGCCCAAGTTACCACTAGAAATGTATTAAATGTCATTCGGTTAAGATTTATGTAATGTGTCATTCTGATTTTACAGCAAGTCCTGGGTGCAAGTATATTGTGTGCTGAAAGAGGGAATACTGACCTTCTATAAGGATGCAAGGAACCACACTGCAACGTACAATGGAGAGCCTCCCGTTGACCTCAGTAACTGCTCATTTGATCCTTCACTGGGATACAAGAAGAAGAAAAATGTCTTCATTCTAAAGTAAGAACTATTTTATCATGGAAAATTTCAAATGATAATAACTTTACATTGTGAATTTACTGAGTGATCTTTAAATTGAAATATGCCTACTACTGAAATATAGTCATAATCTACGGCCTATTTTTTCAGATTCAAGAGAGAAAATGTAAAACACAGAATGTTAATTAAGTGTAATATTATTATTCATTAGAGAGGTGGTTAGAAGACAGTTAGAGTACATCAAAAACTGACAATCGCTCTTGATTTTTTTTCTGCAACAGAATAAACGATGGAAACAACTTCATATTCCATGCAAAAGATGAGGTAAGAACATTTAATACATGCATATTACAGGTTTTTTTTTTACACCATGTTTAAGAGGAGCAGGCAGTCGGACATAGTTAATCTGCTTTATAATACCTATTAAAACCTCTTTTAGAACCTACGTGCTCCACATGTCATGCAGATTAAGCAATTCAATAAGGTACATGTATTAAGAGTTGGAGTGTGATTATAGTCAATACTTTACAGCAACAAATCCCATGAAAAATACCAAAACCATCAATACATATGCTGTTTCCAAAATAGTTGGGATGCTGTGTGAAATGTAAATAAAAACAGAATGTGATGATTTGCAAATAATGTAAACCCATATTTATAACACCCCAAAGACAACATGTCAAATTTTAAAATTGAGAAATGTTATTGTTTTATGAAAAAGATATGCTCATTTTGAATTTGATGACAGCAACTTGTTTCAAAACAGTTGGGACTGGAAAAGCATTCCAGAGCGGTATAGTCTCTGAGCAGTTAAGATTCAACTCTTGACTGGGAGAGACTGAATGGGTAAATAGTGCAACAATTTAAGAGAAATGTTCCTCGAAATCTCTGTGCATCGTGATCCCTGGGCCTTTTGGCGGCGCTGCATTAAAAACAAACACACACTGTTGTGGAAATCACTGCATGGGCTCAGGAACACTTGTGAAAACCATTGTCTGTGAACACAGTTCATCGCTGCATCGCTTCTTTCACAAAGAAGAAACCAGATAGAAACATGATCCAGAAATGCAACTGCCTTTTCTGGACTGAGATGGACTGAGTTGAAGTTGAAAACTGCCCTGTGGCCTGACAAATCACAATTTTAAATTCTTTTGGAAATCATTCATGCCTTGTCCGCTCAGCTAAAAAGGAGAGGGACCATCCAGCTTGTTATCAGCGCACAGTTCAAAAGCCAGCATCCGTGATGGTATGAGGGTACATTAATGTACATGACATGGGTAGTTTTCACATCTGGGAAAGAAGCATTAACGCTGAATGATATATTCAGGTTTTGGAGCAACATATGCTGCCATCTAGACAACGTCTCTTTCAGGGAAGGTCATGCTAATTTCCTTAAAACAATGTAAAACCCTGTAAAACCCTGTCCCAACTTAAAACCACATTCTGCACGTATTCCAACAGCATGGTTCTCTAGTAGAAGAGTCCGGCTGATAAACTGGCCTTCTGCAGTCCAGACCTGTCAATCATTGAAACTGTTGAGAAGCTGAAATCATATTTCAGGCAAGAATGGGACAACATTTCACTTTCAAAACTCCAGCAACTGGTCTCCTCACTTCCCAAACGTTTACAGTGTTGATAAAAGAAGAAGTGATGCAACACAGTGGTGAACATGACCCTGTCCCAACTTTTTTAAAACGTGTTGCTGCCTGAGCATATATTTTTCATAAAACAATAAAATGACTCAGGTTCAACATTTGATATGTTGTTTTTGGTCTATTTGTATTTAAATATGGGTTTACATGATTTGCAAATCATTGCATTCTGTTTGATTTTACATTTTACACAGCCTCCCAAGTTTTTGGGAAACGGGGTTGTATCCTACTAAAAAGTATTGATACTTAACATATTTTATTCCTCTGTACCATCAAGCTCCATTGTTGTCCAGACTCTATTAATACACCAGTGAGGTAGCATGTTTCTTCATTACCATGACCATTTATTTGACTCCATCCTGTAGACACCATTTTGGTACTAGTCCCTTACAAATGCACTACACCCTTCAGTTTCATTGAGATTTGTTAAAAACTAGTGTCCATCTGTTTTAGGAAATTATCTTATTTTAAACAAATCGAATTTTATATTTGCGCGAGATGTTTTTCACGATTTATGCCTTCATGGGGATTCATTCAGATCTTTATCTTATGAAAATAAATATCAAGCATGACATCAGTTTGTCTATTTTTAATTTCCTTTTTTTGTAATCCTCAATTAGATTCCAAAAATAACTCATGATAGAAGAAACATATACTGTCTGTCTGGACATGTCTTCAGATATCAGGAGAATCTGGGGGGAATATTTCACTTCATACATGGATCCTATATTCCTTACTATGTTTAGGTGTTCAAGTGACTAAACACTTAGCACATAGAAACTTCACAGCCTCATGTCAGTGGGAGAGTTTTTAAAATACTTCAAACACGAACGAAAGGTCAAGTGACGTCTCAGGGTGTAAAGTAACTAAGTAGATTTACCGAAGAAATGTACTTAGAGATATTTGTATTTTACTTGAGAATATCTATATGTGCTTCTTCTTACATTCAATAGGTGAATATTAATTAACCGGAACCATTACATTCATTTGACTGACATAATCAGTAGATCATGTTATGATGTTAAAGATTAAACCACTGTAGGCCGGTGACGTCTTTTAAAACATCAGTGTGATTGAAACTCGTCATCAATTTCATCAAAGAGACATATCTCTTCTCAACTCAGATGTTTTGATTTAATAAAATAATAATTGTGGGCCCTAAAATGTCAACAACAAAAAAAGAGTCAAAGATCAGAAAAAACTCCAATAAAAAGAGATGTACAGACATGTAAAAGAACTTTTAGTTTTTCTGTCACATCAGTCATCAGATTTATCTAGTGACCCTTTGGAGCGGGAAACCACTGGACTAACGCTGCTTACACACTGATGCACCGTTATCAATATTTAATCTCATGTATAAGCATAAATCAGTTATAGGGGTCTTTTTTTGCAGAATGAGTACTTGTAGTTTTGACTTCAAGTACACTTATAGGTGATAATACTTTACCTTCTGTGGGTAAAATTACAGCAAAAGGAGTAAAAAGCACTTAATTTACATGTATTAGAGTATTTGACCTTGTTATACTGGTATACTGGTTTCTTTGCTTTTGTGCTTCAGCCTGTAATGGTGATGGTTAAATCCTAAAGCACAATATGAAAAGCATGCAAAAGAGAAAGCTGTTACATCAGAAGCAGACTCCTTATATAATGTGCGGGTGTCATTCTGGTCCCTGCAGGAGGACCTGAAGGCTTGGACTTCCAACATCACCACCTGTTTAGCTGAGCATGAGGCCCTCGCCATATTGGACAAGCCCGGCACCTCGTCCATGGACCCCGACCACTCGGAGAGGAAGGAGAAGTCGGAGGGGGACGCGGATGCCAGGTCAGAGAGGTCCGAGCTGGCGGAGGGGGAGGAGAGGTCTGAGAAGGAGAGGTCAGAGAAAGGCGACGGCTCGGAGAAGTTAGACACATCCGAAATTGCTGACAAGTATGAGGGCGGAGGGGGGGGCTCCAGCACGTCTGGAAAGAGCAAATGAGGAGCCCCTCTGTGTTTTAACGCTATTGACAAAAGGCATGGGAGGCAGTGGGTGGGAGGGAGGGATGGATGGATGGATGGAGAGCATGTGCAGTTAGGTTTGCAGATCCTCAGTCACAGAGCTGGAACACACTGAGCCAACGCTCCCTGGACTGACTCTTGTAACTGTGACAGACTAATCTCTCAGCCCCTCCCCTTCACCCAGGCAATACATCCGTGCTTGCATTGTGCCACCTGCTGGTAGGAGGTTGGCCGAGACAGACAGACAGACAGACAGACAGACCGACAGACTCTGACAAAAAGTCCCAGGAATTAGTCACTGTCACGTCCCATCGTTGATCGTTTAATCTCTTGGATTCACAGCATCTTTCTGTATGTATCTTTGACTGATAATGTAATGCTCTGTCTACCTAGACAAACCTGAGAAGTGGTGAATGAAATGTTTCACAATATTAAAAAAAAGAAAACCAAGTTTTTTGAAGCAATATACTTTTTTATTTTTTTCTCTTTGTTAGCGGGAGAAACGGGGAAAAAAGGAAACAAGATAATGTAAGAAGCAAATGTAAACTATGATTTGTCACATCCACGTAAGCTTACTCCAGGCAGTTGTGCACCTTAGACACTTGACACATCTGTATACTAATCATGATGACATTTAATCCCATCACACAGCTAGCTTTGAATCATGTTAATATAATGGAATGCTGGTGTTATCACCCGACTTCATTGGTGTCAACAAATACACATTTCTACAGTTTATTTTCAGTTATTATTATTATTATTATGAATATTACTACTATGATTTGTCCACAGTGATCCATGTCAAGAAAAGAGCTTCTCATTAAATTCTAATCCATTAACCCGAGGTGTGCTCAAAGTAACACGAAGCCTATGTGACACAATGCCTTTGTATACATGACAAAAATCTGAACATTGCATGAAATAGTCGATTAGTGCACCTGTTAAACTTGCCTTTATTTTTATGTTCTTGACACAAGTTGGGCAGTTTTGGAATTGCAATCATTTAATGTGAATTGGGGGGCATGAGGATGTATGGGAGGAGGTGGGGGGAGGGAGTAAATTGATCATGATCCCCTTCTCAAAATCCAGAGGGAAGTTTGACCGAGCGGGGTCGTCTTCCCTCCACAGTGAGCACGAGGAGAAGGGGAGCGTGAGTGACAGGGAAGTGACTGCCCCTTCATCTGCTGTTTCTACTGTATTACTGCAACTCATTTTCCACAGAATGTATACACTTCAGCTGTGAAATGTTCACTCGCCACCAGATCTGTGGTGCCCTAAATTGTAAAAGCCTGAAGCAGTTCTCTGAGAGTGGAACCTCTCTGCACCCTTTGTCTTTCATTTCAACTACAAACCGATTGGAAACTCTCCATCAAAGGCAAGTTAATGTAAAACTGTCATGATTCAGGTCATGAATTGTATATACCTATCTTTGTATGTATACCAATAAATCCTGTGCTCTAATAAAACAATATCCTGAACTGAAATGGGTAAAACTAAAATATTTGTATTAATCCACAAATAAAAACAGTCATCACTCAGATATATTAATGTTTATTACATTTAAATGACAAATATGCAAATTAGGAGTCACTATTAATGATCATAGTGTATATATAAGTACACCGGTATCTAGTTGTATTAAACACCTTGTACCAGGGAAGAGCAGCAGGACATACTGTAGGTATGTTTGTTGTATTTTTATATGCCTATAATTAGTCATATCAGATTGAGGATTTGCCCCGACAACAACTTGTAACGAGTAGTCAGTGTGTCTGTAAGAGGTGTGTTAGAATTATGTCAGACATGACGAAATCAACGAGTTCTGAGATTATCTGTGACTCCACCAAAGTACAGTACGTTGTAATCACTGAGATGAACAGGCTTTGGTCCACTTACTGTTTGTTTGTCATGTATGTCCATGTTTTTTTTTTCACATATGTATGTCCAAATAAACTTGTCAGTAAAATGTGGCCAATTGGACATCAGTGAAACATCCAGCGAGCAGCCAATCACAGGCAGCCGCTGAGACTTCCTGCAAATTTGGCCGTCACCGTGTTTTTTCTTTTATTTCTATTCCTGTCAAATCCACCTTTGAATGTGTAAACTTCTTCCTCGTCCACTCCTCCTCTGAAAACACCAGATCTCAGTTGCAGCACTAAGAGACATCACTGATGGAGGATTGCGGTGATAGTGTGCTGTATGTGTCTGCAGCCGTCAGACTAGTGGAGTGAAACCAGATCAGCTGTGTTCCAATGTGAATGTTCTTTTTACTTGTCAGTCATTGTTTGTTTTTACATAAGTGCCATGTCATGCAGTTTGCTGGAACGGCGGTTCAGAAGAGAAAACAGTCGGTGATTTAAACATGAATAACTTTTCTTTTGACAGAGAGCCTGTTGTTGCAATACAAAATTTGATCATTGAATTAGGAGTTCTAGTATTTTCATGTGGCTGTAATTGTTCTGAATCATGGCAGATATTTAGCTGACATCACCATGTGCATTTTAAGTGTTTGCTTAACATCACTTTTATGAAACACACAGGGATTTTTTTCCACTATGTTATAACAGTAACAGTCGAACTTTAAATAGGCAGCATAAACCGTGACTGAAGACAAAAATATTGTGCAAACTTTGTTCCCTTCATTGATGGTCTTACAAGTGTGTATGTCTTTGTTAACTTTACATAACAACTTGCTGCTATGACATGAAATAAACCTCCAAACTTGCTGATGCAAACGTGACGTGGAATTGATATGGAAAGATGTGCTGATCACTCACGCACACACACACACACATGCCTAGCTCCTTACCCTAACCTTCACAATCACAACTACATACCTGACTTTAAGCCTGAAGACCAATGCTGCGTTCCAGATCACAGACTTCCCTCCGTTACACTAACTAATGATACTCTTACATGTTAGGACTCTGACTGTGTTGTACTTGAATTTTAACAGAGTTGTGTTGTTTCAAATCTACACTGCTGTTCTGCACTGACAGGAAATGACCTCATCATGTGACCACATCACCCTCCAGAACATCTGCAGCTTTAATCATTTTACCCAGAAATCAGTATGTTTGTGTGTCTTCTGTTTAACACTCAATAAACACACTGATTCTTCTGTCCAGCAGCAGTGGAGAACAAACACTTTCAATTCAATTCAACTTTATTTCTATAGCGCCAAATCACAACACAAGTTATTTCATGGCACGTAACACATTAAAGACCTTACAGCAGAACTTTACAACATTATACAGAGAAACCAACAATTCAACAATTCCCACATAAACTAGGAGGAAAAAACTCCTCTTTAAGGGAGAAAAACCTCCAACAGAGGGAAGAAAAACTCCCTTTAACAGGAAGAAACCTCCGACAGAACCAGGATCAGAGGTGGGCGGAGCATCTGTTAACAGAACCAGGCTCAGAGGTGGGAGGAGCATCTGTTAACAGAACCGGGATCAGAGGTGGGCGGAGCATCTGTTAACAGAACCAAGCTCAGAGGTGGGCGGAGCATCTGTTAACAGAACCAACCAGGCTCAGAGGGGGGCGGAGCATCTGTTAACAGAAAAAGGATCAGAGGTGGGCGGAGCATCTGTTAACAGAACCAGGATCAGAGGGGGGCGGAGCATCTGTTAACAGAACCAACCAGGCTCAGAGGGGGGCGGAGCATCTGTTAACAGAAAAAGGATCAGAGGTGGGCGGAGCATCTGCCTCGACCGGTTGGGGTGAGAGGAGAGCAGAGAGAGAAAAGGACAGCATAGAGATACAAGAGAAGAACTGTTGGTGGAGACGACAATCACAGAGCAGAGACATGCAGCTCCATGACGGGACATCTGGAAAAGAAAGAACAGAAACTATACGAGCGAAGGAACTGAATGGAGACAACAGATAATAAGAAGAAGAAACTATGGGAGAGAAGAAGATGGTGAGGTATGAGTCAGTTAAAGAGTAAATGGTCTGTACTTATATAGTGCTTTATTACCTTTTGGTCTCAAAGCGCTTTAACATGGTTTTCCCATTCACACACTAATGAGACAGATCACCATGAAAGGTGCTGCCATCCGGAGCACATTTACACACCGATGGTTCACCATCAGGAGCAACTTAGGGTTCAGTGTCTTGCTCAAGGACACTTGGGCATGTGGACAGGAGGAGCTGGGGATTGAATCACCAACCTTCTGATTAGTGTTCAACCCACTCTACCATCTGAGCCACAGCCTCCCAATAGTAGGAGGAAACCGGACCAGTGATGATATGTTTAGCCGTACGTCTTCACTTCACCGCTGGTTGTCGAGGTGATGTCCCGCTAACAATGTGGGCTTCATTAACAACTGGAATACTTTCTGGGGAAAACCTGGTCTGATCCGGAGAGACGGCATCCATCCTACTTTGGATGGTGCAGCTTTTCTTTCTAGAAACATGGCCGTGTCTCTTAACAGCCCTAAAACCTGACATCCAGGGTTGAAGTCAGGACACAGAGCTGCAGTCTTACAGCTCCTCTGCGGCTTCTTTAGAGCTGTCACTCACCCAAAACCTTCAACATCCTGTAGAGGTTGTGTCTGTACCCAGACCACCTATATTTAAACAACTCAAGGAAAGATCTGTCAATACAAATGTAATAAAAATGGATCCTACCAAATTAATGGATCAAAGAAATCTGACAATTAAAAGTGAACTATTAAATATGAGATCTCTCTGGTCTAAATCTCTGTTAGTAAATGACTTGATAACTGATCATCAGATTGATTTACTCTGTCTCACAGAGACCTGGCTGCAACAGGAAGAATATGTTAGGATTAATGAAGCAACTCCTCCCAGTCATATTCATTATCATATTCCTAGAGATTCAGGAGGAGGAGGAGGGGGAGGAGGAGGAGGAGAAGGAGGAGGGGTGGCAGCAATCTTCCACTCAAGTTTATTTTTTTGATTTTGATTTGATTTTATACACTTTATTAATCCCTGAGGGGAAATGTCTTCACTACAGCAGGGGGGCTCTCAGGGGGGAGCTGCTGCAGCAGGCTGCCACTAGCGCGGCGCCAGGTAACCTGACCTGAGGTGCATGTTTTTGGATGATGGGAGGAAGCCGGAGAACCCGGAGAGAACCCACGCAAGCACAGGGAGAACATGCAAACTCCCCACAGAAAGGCCCAGGACCAGATTCGAACCCGGAACCTTTTTTTTTTACTGTGAGGTGACAGTGCTAACCACTGCACCACCGTGCCGCCCCAATTCAATTATCAATTAATCCAAAGCCAAAACTTAGTTATAAATCATTTGAGAGTCTGACTCTTAGTCTTTCTCAACCAAACTGCATTAACCTCAGCATGTAACGAGGTCCTCCAGCAGCCTCGGCCTATAACAGCATAACTAAGGGTTGGTTCAGGTCTATCTGAGCCAGCCCTAACTATAGGCTTTATCAAGAAGGAACATTTTGAGTCTAATCTTAAAGCTAGAGAGGGTTTCTGCCCCTCCAACACAAACTGGGAGCTGGTTCCACAGGGGAGGAGCCTGAAAACTGAAGCTCCGCCTCCCATTCTACTTCTGGAAACTCTAGGAACCACAAGTAGACCAGCGTACTGAGAGAGAAGTGCTCTGCTAGGATTATATGGTTCTACAAGATCTCTAAGATATGATGGAGCCTGGTCATGTAGAGCTTTGTAAGTCAGCAAGAGAATTTTAAATTCTATTCTTGATTTAACAGGAAGCCAGTGAAGAGAAGATAAAACTGGAGAAATATGATCTCTCTTGCTAAATCCCGTCAGTACTCTTGCTGCAGCATTTTGGATCAGCTGCAGGTTTTTAATGAGTAATTTGGACATCCTAACAACAAGGAATTACAATAATCTAGTCTAGAAATAACAAACACATGAATGAGTTTTTCTGCGTCACGCTGAGGATGGATTTTCCTGATTTTATTAATATTACGTAGATGAAAGAAGGCAGTTCTGGAGATTTGCTTTATATGGTGCCTAAAGGACAAATCCTCATCAAAGATGACTCCAAGGTTCCTCACAGTTTTTCTGGAGGCCAAGACAACGTCATCTAGAGTAACTTAGTGATTACAGAAAGAGTTTCTGAGGTGTTAAGGACCAAGTACAAGAACTTCTGTTTTGTCTGAATTTAGAAGCAGGAAGTTTTTGGTCATCCAGGCCTTTTATGTCTTTTAGACAGGCTTCACGTTTTACTAACTGATTAGTTTCATCTGGTTTTATAGAAAGATATAGCTGAGTGTCATCTGCATAACAATGGAAGTTGATGCAGTGCTTCCTGATGACATCTCCTAATGGAAGCATGTACAAAGTAAAAAGTATTGGACCTAACACTGAGCCTTGTGGAACTCCATAACTAACTCTTGTTTGTCTGGAAGACTCATTGTTGACATGAACAAACTGGAATCTATCTGATAAGTAGGATTTGAACCAGTCTAATGCAGTTCCTTTAATCCTCGTAACGTCTTCTAATCTCTGTAATAAGATCGTATGATCAATCGTATCAAAAGCAGCACTGAGGTCCAGAAGAACAAGTACAGAGATGAGTCCATTATCTGAGGCTAATGAAAGGTCGTTAGTAACTTTCACCAGAGCTGTTTCTGTGCTATGATGAACTCTAAAGACTGAAAATCTTCAAACAGATCATTCCTTTATAAATGATCAAAACGTTGATTTGCAACAACTTTTTCAAGGATTATAAAAATAAACATCAGGTTTTAAATTGGTCTGTAGTTTCCTAAAACAGCTGATCAAGAGTCGGCTTTTTAAGTAAAGGTTTAATTGCAGCCACTTTAAAAGCCTGCAGTACATAGCTGGTTACAATAGATAGGTTGATCTGATCTAATATGGAAGTATTAATTAAAGGGAAGACTTCCTTAAAAAGTTTAGTTGGGATGAGATCTAACAGACAACTAGAGGATCCAGATGAAGAAATAATTCTAGTTACTAGTCTACTTTGTGTTCAGGAACAGCTGCAGCTTCCTCAGACGCTTTTAATTTGAAAATCCTTTACATTGGTGTGTATGTGTGTGTGTACGTGAAAGCTCTCTCATCCAGGCTTCGTGCAGTTTTAAAATAAAATGTGAACGGACATGTGAATAATTTATGTGAGTAAAAATATCAGTTCATGCAACTTTTGTTTTGCACTGAAGTCGTAGTGTGAACGTCAGCGTCGGTTCTGTCAGCAGCACACACGTCCACAAACACAACTTCATGGATGTTTGAAGAATGTCTGTTTGATTTACGGTCTGTTTTTGAATCAATGGTGTTGTCTCAGGAAATCTGTTCGTCCCTCAGAGTTGCCATCGTCGTTCTTCCCCTCTGTAGGCTTTTACTTCACACTTTACAATTTATTGATTTAAAGTCAAATGTCCTGCGAGGAATCTGAGGACGTTTTGGATCAATAGATTTTATGAGTTTATTTGAATTTGAATATAAGAAAGTTGAAAATAAAACCAAATTATTTTAGTAATTTCAGGCCACTAAGAACAATGACTGTGCAAAGAGATTTGATAAATATGGGCTCTTTTTTTTTTTTTTTTTTAGCAGAATTCACCCTGAAACACTGCTTTTCTGTTAATGTATTAAATATCATGATCTTTTCTGACTTTGGTCAGAACCCGTCTGTTGTTAAAGAAACCGTGGCATGTTACTGAAGCTCCAGGGGTCGTCTGAAGTGGTGTAGTTTAACTGCTGCACATGACGTTCTTGACTGAGAAAGAGTGACTGAATGAATTTGGGCCTCGACCTCTGCTGCTCTCCGTCCGGCCCGTCCGGCCCGTCTGCAGGTCCTGGGTGACATTCAGTCTGCATGAGAGCCGAGTCCACAGAGATCAGCCTTCAGCTGGCAGCGCTCAGTCCTCGGACACGATGTACTGGAGGAGAAGTTGTTGTGACACATGACACAGTGAGATGACGCAGAAAATACAAAAATAAAAAAGATGGTGGTTGTTGGCTGAAGAAGAGCAGCAGGCTGGTGTGATACAAACTAAGCTTCTTCCAGGTTTCATTCAACATCCTAACTAACTGGACCTGTGCCGGGCAGAACTGCTGAGAGCAGCACTGGATGCAAAGCTGTTTTATTTTCACATGATGCAGCTCCACTGTGCAGAACGATGTTCCTGCAAAGCTGTTTTCACATTCATCGGTTGAACGAGGAAAAGTTCACTGTTTAACACCAGGATGCAGCGGCAGCGCCCACCGGGAGGCCGGTCCCGGTCCAGGATGCAGCGGCAGCGCCCACCTGGGGGCCGGTCCCGGTCCAGGATGCAGCGGCAGCGCCCACCTGGAGGCCGGTCCCGGTCCAGGATGCAGCGGCAGCGCCCACCTGGGGGCCGGTCCCGGTCCAGGATGCAGCGGCAGCGCCCACCTGGGGGCCGGTCCCGGTCCAGGATGCAGCGGCAGCGCCCACCTGGAGGCCGGTCCCGGTCCAGGATGCAGCGGCAGCGCCCACCTGGAGGCCGGTCCCGGTCCAGGATGCAGCGGCAGCGCCCACCTGGGGGCCGGTCCCGGTCCAGGATGCAGCGGCAGCGCCCACCTGGGGGCCGGTCCCGGTCCAGGATGCAGGTCACACAGGTGGAGTATGGAAATATGAACTGACACCTTTCAGTGCATATTAACTAGAATATTGACTTTTCAGTGCAGTTGGAAACTTCCGCAGATTTAAAATTAAAATATGGATTCAAGGAGTGCATTTTGTTTTTTAATCACAGCAGGAACAAACAAATATTTAAAGCAGCCATTTTATGTCTTAAAACATCTTTGCAAAGTAAAGTGCTCCTCTGAGTCCTCAGTCCTTCAGAGGTCTGCTCCTCCCTCAGAGGTCTGCTCCTCTGAGTCCTCAGTCCTTCAGAGGTCTGCTCCTCCCTCAGAGGTCTGCTCCTCTGAGTCCTCAGTCCCTCAGAGGTCTGCTCCTCCCTCAGAGGTCTGCTCCTCTGAGTCCTCAGTCCCTCAGAGGTCTGCTCCTCTGAGTCCTCAGTCCCTCAGAGGTCTGCTCCTCTGAGTCCTCAGTCCTTCAGAGGTCTGCTCCTCTGAGTCCTCAGTCCTTCAGAGGTCTGCTCCTCCCTCAGAGGTCTGCTCCTCTGAGTCCTCAGTCCCTCAGAGGTCTGCTCCTCTGAGTCCTCTGAGTCCTCAGTCCCTCAGAGGTCTGCTCCTCTGAGTCCTCAGTCCTTCAGAGGTCTGCTCCTCCCTCAGAGGTCTGCTCCTCTGAGTCCTCAGTCCTTCAGAGGTCTGCTCCTCCCTCTGAGTCCTCAGTCCCTCAGAGGTCGCCTCCTCCCTCAGAGGTCTGCTCCTCTGAGTCCTCAGTCCCTCAGAGGTCTGCTCCTCCCTCAGAGGTCTGCTCCTCTGAGTCCTCAGTCCTTCAGAGGTCTGCTCCTCCCTCAGAGGTCTGCTCCTCCTTCAGAGGTCTGCTCCTCTGAGTCCTCAGTCCTTCAGAGGTCTGCTCCTCCCTTCAGAGGTCTGCTCCTCCCTCAGAGGTCTGCTCCTCTGAGTCCTCAGTCCTTCAGAGGTCTGCTCCTCCCTCAGAGGTCTGCTCCTCTGAGTCCTCAGTCCTTCAGAGGTCTGCTCCTCCCTCAGAGGTCTGCTCCTCTGAGTCCTCAGTCCTTCAGAGGTCTGCTCCTCCCTCAGAGGTCTGCTCCTCTGAGTCCTCAGTCCTTCCGAGGTCTGCTCCTCCCTCAGAAGTCTGCTCCTTTGAGTCCTCAGTCCCTCAGAGGTCTGCTCCGCCCTCAGAGGTCTGCTCCTCTGAGTCCTCAGTCCTTCAGAGGTCTGCTCCTCCCTCTGAGTCCTCAGTCCTTCAGAGGTCTGCTCCTCTGAGTCCTCAGTCCCTCAGAGGTCTGCTCCTCCCTCAGAGGTCTGCTCCTCTGAGTCCTCAGTCCTTCAGAGGTCTGCTCCTCCCTTCAGAGGTCTGCTCCTCCCTCAGAGGTCTGCTCCTCTGAGTCCTCAGTCCCTCAGAGGTCTGCTCCTCCCTCAGAGGTCTGCTCCTCTGAGTCCTCAGTCCATCAGAGGTCTGCTCCTCCCTCAGAGGTCTGCTCCTCTGAGTTCTCAGTCCTTCAGAGGTCTGCTCCTCCCTTCAGAGGTCTGCTCCTCCCTCAGAGGTCTGCTCCTCTGAGTCCTCAGTCCTTCAGAGGTCTGCTCCTCCCTCAGAGGTCTGCTCCTCCCTCAGAGGTCTGCTCCTCTGAGTCCTCAGTCCCTCAGAGGTCTGCTCCTCCCTCAGAGGTCTGCTCCTCTGAGTCCTCAGTCCCTCAGAGGTCTGCTCCTCCCTCAGAGGTCTGCTCCTCTGAGTCCTCAGTCCCTCAGAGGTCTGCTCCTCTGAGTCCTCTGAGTCCTCAGTCCCTCAGAGGTCTGCTCCTCTGAGTCCTCAGTCCTTCAGAGGTCTGCTCCTCCCTCAGAGGTCTGCTCCTCTGAGTCCTCAGTCCCTCAGCGGTCTGCTCCTCCCTCAGAGGTCTGCTCCTCTGAGTCCTCAGTCCTTCAGAGGTCTGCTCCTCCCTCTGAGTCCTCAGTCCTTCAGAGGTCTGCTCCTCCCTCAGAGGTCTGCTCCTCTGAGTCCTCAGTCCTTCAGAGGTCTGCTCCTCTGAGTCCTCAGTCCCTCAGAGGTCTGCTCCTCTGAGTCCTCAGTCCTTCAGAGGTCTGCTCCTCTGAGTCCTCAGTCCTTCAGAGGTCTGCTCCTCCCTCAGAGGTCTGCTCCTCCCTCAGAGGTCTGCTCCTCTGAGTCCTCAGTCCCTCAGAGGTCTGCTCCTCTGAGTCCTCAGTCCTTCAGAGGTCTGCTCCTCCCTTCAGAGGTCTGCTCCTCTGAGTCCTCAGTCCCTCAGAGGTCTGCTCCTCCCTCAGAGGTCTGCTCCTCTGAGTCCTCAGTCCCTCAGAGGTCTGCTCCTCCCTCAGAGGTCTGCTCCTCTGCTCTTGGGTCATTTCCTCCAAACTGAAATGGCTCTTCTCGTGTTTCAAAGATGGCGGACCGGCGGGACTGAAGCGGACTGCGGCATCACGTGACGTATTTCTCGTTTAGTTCCGGGGGGCGTGTCTTTGTTGTCAGCAATAACGACGGAAGCCGTGGAGTTTACCCAACAAGCGAGCTCACTTCCTGAAAATGGCCCGCTGGGGAAAGGCCGCCGCGGTCCTCAGGAGTGTTTTTAGGAGCTCTCGGTCTCTGGACAGTTTGATATTGCGCCGCACGGTCGGTCCTGCTGCTGTTGGGTCTGTAATCGGAACCGGGGTCATCTTTTATTCCCGGTATTGTGCTAACAGGACTCTGCCCTTCGCCGTCCTCGCTGAGGAGCAGAAAGTGAGTACACACCTCCGGAAGTCTTCACTTGTCCTCTGAACCGTCCAGGAGTCTCAGGAGTTATTGAAAGTAACATGTGGTCATGTTCATGTGATATTTACTTACAGGAACAAATGACGCCCACGAGCTGCCGTCTACTGTCACAAAGAGCTCCATTAGCCTTTCTGTGTGTGCGCGCGCATCCTTAAATACCAGCTGAAGTTATAAAATATGACGTGCTTCAGCCCAGATTATTGTGACGTCACTGCACACAGAGGGAAATGCAGGTGTTGTCGTGGTTGTGTTGGTTCACGGTCCTGTTTGTGTGTCCGGTTCTGCAGCAGGAAGCTGCAGCTCCTCAGCTGTCCGCCAGGAAGGTCCGGTTCGTCCAGTTCGCCTCGGTGGTCTACGACCAGGAGCCCTACATGACCCCCAGAGACTTCCTGTTCTCCGTCATGCTGGAGAACGTGGACCGTAAGCTGCACCAGCACACATGTGTTTAACAGTGTTCGCTTCCCAGGCGGTTCTACGGGTCACAGAGGACCTAGAGCCCGGTCACCAGACCCGAACCCAGCTGGATGTCTGGAGTTCCACCGGTCAGAGCCCTGAAGCTGCTTCATGGAGATCAAAGGAAACCATTTATTCAAGGACTTGAATATAGATTAGATGTAAATGTACTTGACATCTTCTCTAACACAGTTTACACATCATACTTTTTATTATATTTATTACTAATACAAAATGATTATTCATATATATAAATAATGTAATATTATAAGTTAAGATAAGTAAACAGGTCATGGTGATGCTTCCTTAATGTTTTTCTGTTCTGATGCCTCCTGCAGGAAAACTGCGCAAGAGAACTTTAACCACTCAGGTATGTATGTTGTATGTATGTATGTTCACTGCTCCAAAAAATAAAGGGAACACTTAAACAACACATCCTAGATCTCAATGAATGAAATATTCCAGTTCAAATCTTGATTCATTACATAGTGGAATGTGTTGAGAACAAAATAACATCAGAATGATCAATGGAAATCAGAATCATTATCCATGGAGGTCTGGATTCAGAATCATACTCCAAATAAAAGTGGACAAATCAGATCACAGGCTGATCCAACTTCTGTGGAGATTCCTGAAGACAAGTCCAAATGAGTCTCAGTGGTGTGTGTCCTCCACGTGCCTGTATCACTCCCTACAACGCCTGGGCATGCTCCTGATGAGACCACGGATGTTCTCCTGAGGGATCTCCTCCCAGACCCGGATCAAAGCATCGGTCCACTCCCGGACAGTCTGGTGGACGTGGCGTCGGCGGACGGAACGAGACGCGATGTCCCGGATGTGCTGGATTGGATTCGGGTCCGGGGGACGGGCGGGCCGGTCCGGAGCATCGACGCCTTCATCGTGCAGGAACCGCTGACACACTCCAGCCACGAGGCCTGGCATTGTCCTGCATCAGAAGAACCCAGGACCCGCTGCACCAGCAGATGGTCTTCAACGGGTCTGAGGATCTCATCCCGGGACCTAATGGCAGTCAGGGTACCTCTGGCTAGCACACGGAGGGCTGCGCTGCCCTCCGAAGAAACGCCTCCCCAGACCGTCGCTGACCCGCCGCCGAACCGGTCCCGCTGGAGGATGTTGCAGGCAGCAGAACGTTCTCCACGGCGTCTCCAGACTCCGTCACGTCTGTCACATGTGCTCAGTGTGAACCTGCTCTCGTCCGTGAAGACCGCAGGGCGCCGACGGAGAAGCTGCCGATCTCGGTGTTCTCCGGTAAAGTCCGGTCGCCCCGCACGGTGTCGGGCTGTGAGCACAGACCCCACTTGTGGACGTCGGGCCCTCGTACCGTCCTCATGGAGTCTGTTTCTGACAGTTTGAGCAGAAACATGCACATTAGTGGCCTGCTGGAGGTCATTTTGTAGGGCTCTGGCAGCGCTCCTCCTGTTCCTCCTTGCACAAAGGAGCAGATAGCGGTCCCGCTGCCGGGTTGTTGTCCTCCTACGGCACCCTCCACGTCTCCTGGTGGACCAGCCTGTCTCCTGGTATCTCCTCCGTCCTCTTGACACTGTGCTGATAGACACAGCAAACCTTCTTGCCACAGCGTGCATTGATGTGCCATCCTGGATGAGCTGCACTACCTGAACAACTTCTGTGGGCTGGAGACACCTCATGCTCCCTCTAGTGGTGAGGACACTGGCAAAATGCAAAAGGGACCAACGATCATCCAGAAAGGACGAGGACAGAGAAACGGTCTGTGGTCATCACCTGCAGAACCGTTCCTTTATAGGGTTGTCTTGATAATTGCCTCATTTCCACCTGTTTGTTCCATTTGTACAACAGCAGGTGAAACTGATCCTCAATCAGTGTTGATCCGAACTGGACAGCTTGATTTCACACAAGTGGGATTGATTGGAGTTACATTGAGTTGTTTAAATGGTCCCTTTATTTTTTGGAGCAGTTTATATTGTATGTATTTATATATGTTGTGTGTATGTGTTGTAAGTATGTTGTATGTGTGTTGTGTGTATTTATGTATGACGTATGTTGTGTGTGTGATGTGTGTATGTTGTATATCTGTATGCATGTTGTGTGTATTTATGTATGATGCATGTGTGTGTGTGTGTGTGTGTGTGTATGTTGTGTAAAGTACACGTATAGAAGAGCTGTCTCATCAGTCTGACTCGTCTCTGCAGGAAGTGAACGGCATGCTGTCTGCTGCCTCTAAAGCTCGGCCTGGTAACGATCTGTTCAGGACGTTAGGAGACAACGGTGAGTCTTCATCTGTCTTCAGAGCGGACATCTAGACATCCTGACGTTCGTCCTGACGATTGGACGTTCTGACCCCTCTGTGACTCTCTGCAGGTCACACTGGACATCAGATTATCTGCTTCATTTCTTTGTCTTTGCTGATTTGTCTTCCTGGTTGTCTTGTCTCTGTGCTTCCTGCAGGGTTGATTTCCTACACAGAGTATCTGTTCCTGCTCACCATCCTGACCAGTGAGTTCCTCCCTCCTTCACCTGCATGTTGCACCTCCTGAGCTCTGATCCTCGGCGATATTGATCTGGATGAATGCTTGTGATCCTGTGATCATGTGGTCCTGTGGTCCTGTGATCATGTGGTCCTGTGGTCCTATGGTCCTGTGATCATGTGGTCCTGTGGTCCTATGGTCCTGTGATCCTGTGATCCTGTGGTCCTGTGATCATGTGATCATGTGATCATGTGGTCCTGTGATCATGTGGTCCTGTGATCCTGTGGTCCTGTGATCATGTGATCATGTGGTCCTGTGATCATGTGGTCCTGTGGTCCTGTGATCATGTGATCATGTGATCCTGTGGTCATGTGGTCCTGTGATCATGTGGTCATGTGATCATGTGATCATGTGGTCCTGTGATCATGTGGTCCTGTGGTCCTGTGATCATGTGATCATGTGATCCTGTGGTCATGTGGTCCTGTGATCATGTGGTCCTGTGATCATGTGTGATCATGTGGTCCTGTGGTCCTGTGATCATGTGGTCCTGTGGTCCTGTGGTCCTGTGATCATGTGGTCCTGTGGTCCTGTGATCATGTGATCATGTGATGTGATCATGTGGTCCTGTGGTCCTGTGATCATGTGGTCCTGTGGTCCTGTGGTCCTGTGGTCCTGTGATCCTGTGGTCATGTGGTCCTGTGATCATGTGATCATGTGATCCTGTGGTCCTGTGATCATGTGATCATGTGGTCCTGTGATCCTGTGGTCATGTGGTCCTGTGATCATGTGATCATGTGATCATGTGGTCCTGTGGTCCTGTGGTCCTGTGATCATGTGGTCCTGTGATCATGTGATCATGTGATGTGATCATGTGGTCCTGTGGTCCTGTGGTCCTGTGATCCTGTGGTCCTGTGGTCCTGTGGTCATGTGGTCCTGTGATCATGTGGTCCTGTGATCATGTGATCATGTGGTCCTGTGGTCCTGTGATCATGTGGTCCTGTGGTCATGTGGTCCTGTGGTCCTGTGATCATGTGATCCTGTGGTCATGTGGTCATGTGGTCCTGTGATCATGTGGTCCTGTGATCATGTGGTCCTGTGGTCCTGTGGTCCTGTGGTCCTGTGATCATGTGGTCCTGTGGTCATGTGGTCCTGTGATCCTGTGGTCCTGTGATCATGTGGTCATGTGGTCCTGTGGTCATGTGGTCCTGTGATCATGTGGTCATGTGATCCTGTCCATGTGATGTGATCATGTGATCATGTCATGTGGTCCTGTGATCATGTGGTCCTGTGATCATGTGGTCCTGTGGTCCTGTGATCATGTGGTCCTGTGATCATGTGGTCCTGTGGTCCTGTGATCATGTGATCATGTGGTCCTGTGATCATGTGGTCCTGTGATCATGTGGTCATGTGGTCCTGTGATCATGTGGTCATGTGGTCCTGTGATCATGTGGTCCTGTGGTCCTGTGATCATGTGGTCCTGTGATCATGTGGTCCTGTGGTCATGTGATCATGTGGTCCTGTGGTCATGTGGTCCTGTGGTCCTGTGATCATGTGGTCCTGTGGTCATGTGGTCCTGTGGTCATGTGATCATGTGATCATGTGATCATGTGGTCCTGTGGTCATGTGATCATGTGATCATGTGATCATGTGGTCCTGTGGTCCTGTGATCATGTGGTCCTGTGATCATGTGGTCCTGTGGTCATGTGGTCCTGTGGTCATGTGGTCCTGTGATCATGTGGTCCTGTGGTCATGTGGTCCTGTGGTCATGTGGTCCTGTGATCTTTTAGTGGAGCTGGACGCTCCGTCTGAATCTTTTTGTCTTGCTCTCCGATAACTCTCCGTGCCTTGCTGTTGCAGAGCCGGGCTCGGGGTTTCACATAGCTTTCAAAATGCTTGATGTTGACGGCAATGAGCAGGTGGACCAGAAGGAGTTTCTGAAGGTAAGACCTCTGGATAGCAGACCGAACGTCACAGAGAGAAGTTTAAATGTTCCAAGTTAACATCATGTTGTCACCACCTTTTAATGCTGCCTCCAGCACCGCTGCTGCAGCTGTAAGTATGGAGCCGGCACCGTGTGGAGGTGAAGAGGGCTCGCTTCATCATCGTCTGCTCTTCATCATCGTCTGCTCTTCATCATCGTCTGTTCTTCTTCATTGTCTGCTCTTCTTCATTGTCTGTTCTTCTTCATCGTCTGTTCATCATCATCGTCTGTTCTTCATCATCATCTTCTGCTCTTCTTCATCGTCGGTTGAATGAGTCGGACCTGCATGTTGGCACGTTCTGCACCATGAACAGTAGCAGTGCATGATGGACTTGTGTGTGTGTGTGTGTGTGTGTGTGTGTGTGTGTGAGAGAGAGAGAGAGAGAGAGAGAGAGGAGGGAGACAGTTGAATAAAATCTGGAAGATTTCATATTTATTTGATTCAGAAGTAAAAAGATGTGAATGTGACTCCATTTTCTTGTTTTTTTTAAATTAATGATATTACAAATAATAAGTATGATAAAGGGTTTTTGTTTCCACTTTGATTTCTCTGGTTGAAGATGTCATGTTTTCTGTTTTCCTGCTGCAGCTGAAGAAGATCATTGGGAAAAGTAAGAGGAGAGTTCCTCTGGACAGCAGCGCGGTGGGTGTTCACGTCTCCTTAAACACACGTACTTCCATGATTTTTATGACGGTGTGATGTTGTTCTACATTCCTGTGATGTCACACAGAAAGCAGCAGAGGAAGGAGACGGCGTGAACACCACATTACAGGCTTACTTCTTCGGGAAGAAAGGAGAGAACAAGTTGCAGTATCAGGAGTTCAGGAGGTACGGAGACGTGGATCACGATATCTAACGTCAGCTCCACGTGTCCTCCAACATGATGCACTTCTACCGAACATGGATGTAGTTCTCGGTGTATCTTCACAGCTGCTGCTCTCAAACTCATCAACATTAAAACTGTCATGATGCCGTTTTAAGGAATCTAAAATCTAAAAACATCTTTTCCTTGTTTCCTCCAAACTTCCAGTGAGTAAACAGTGAAAATGTGTGAGTGGTGCTGTTGTTACGGTTTAACAACTGTGTGCGTAAGCAACTCAACAAAACATGATATAAAAAAATTGATCAACTTAATTTCTCTCCAGTTTAAATATTAATACTGGGACAAGAGCAAAGATACAATTTAAAGAACGATTACAAACAGGAATCCAAATATACAATAACAACAACAACAAACAACAAAGGGAAACAAAGCATCAGGGATGTGTAACGACGTTTAATGATGATGAGCTTCATTTGATGGAGATGTTTTCATTTTAAAGCCAGATTTCACTGAAGAAACAACGTCTTTTGTTGTCTTTCCCTCCCGTCTGGATGTATTGCTCACGTTCTCTCTGATTTGACTCAAACATCCTTCAAACCTCAGCAGGATGTTTGTCTCAGAGACTCGGCGCTGCAGTGAACTCTGTCTGTTGTTCAGGTTCATGGAGGACCTGCAGGCCGAGGTGCAGGAGATGGAGTTCCTGCAGTTCTCCAGGGGGATGGACACCATGCGGAGGGAGGACTTCGCCGAGTGGCTGCTGCACTACACCAACGAAGAAGACAACGAGGTCTACTGGGAGAATGTGAGGAAGAAGATCCCTGCCGGCCAGGTAGGACACCCGTCTTCCTCTTCTGCTTCCGTCAGCGAGGCTGAAACTGACGAGACACCTTCTCCCTCAGAGCATCACGTTCAACGAGTTCAAAGTCTTCTGCCTCTTCACCAACAACCTGGAGGATTTCGCCTTTTCCATGAAGATGGTCACTGAAGCCAACCGTCCTGTGGGAATGGGTAACGGCCGCCGGTCGAACCGCGTCCGCTCCTAAACACAGTGTTCAGTAGGTGAGTCCATTTTCCTTCTTCTACTTGCAGCCCAGTTCAAGCGAGCCGTGCGGATCGCCACGGGCCACGACCTGTCGGACAACGTGCTCGACACCGTCTTCAAGCTCTTCGACATGGACGGAGACAACCGCCTCAGCCACAAGGAGTTCATCGGCGTGATGAAGGACCGAGTGCTGCGCGGCCTGAAGGTCAGGGCGGCCATCTTTTTTCCTCTCACCGCGTTTCTGTCGCTGCACGCGTGTCCGCAAAACCAGGAACAAGTTCGCTCGCTCTGATCGGAAGACGTTGGATGTAGCTGGAGGCTCGTTGGAGATGAGTCGGCACACAATGCACGCTGGGTAGATTTCTGTCCGACTCTGACGTGATTTAAAGTGGACACAGAAACCCTCACGAGGTGAAGGCGACTGCATGCTGGGAA
Source organism: Brachyistius frenatus (assembly GCF_029030835.1). Lineage (NCBI taxonomy): Eukaryota > Metazoa > Chordata > Actinopteri > Embiotocidae > Brachyistius > Brachyistius frenatus. The sequence continues at coordinate 48,280 of NW_027211025.1, read as the reverse complement.
ACACCTGACGCAGCAGCTGATTGGTTTAGATGTTGACGACTTTTCATTGATGTTGAATTGGAGAGATTTTGATTGAATTTGTCTGATTTTGAAGGTTGATTGTGTGAACAGAATACATGTTTATCAAGCATCAATACATTCAGATTATAGATCATAAACAATATATCTCATTTCTGATCTGCTGTAATATTATTCACATAATAATATTGTTCTGGTGATGTCATTATAGTCAGTGCTGTAGTGGCCTCGTTACCAAAACGAGTCGTTGCGTAGCTACCATGACAACGAAGAGTTACTCATCATTTTTCTGTTGAAAATGATCAACGTGCTGCAGAACTTATGGAAGCTGAACTAAGTTCAAGAGGTGACTGCGCACATTTCAGTTGGACAACACTGGTATTTTTTGGCTTCGGGTACCCAGATGTTTGTAACCCGTGGACAGATGCAGGTCAGCTGTTTCCCCCTGCTTCCTGTATCCGTGCTAAGCTAAGCTAACCAGCTCCTGGCTGAAGTTTTATATTTGATTGACATGAGAGTGGTGTTGATCTTCTCATCAAACTCTTTATCCCGTCATCCAATCAGTGATCAGATCTGATGAAGTCTGACGCCTGTGTTGTTTGTATCTATTATTCTTCACGTTTTATGTCTGATCGTGTCCCTCAGAAGGACTTTTTCTTCTTTAATCTGCACCAAAGCAGCTGTCGACATTCATGAGACTCCGATCGACAGAAATAGAAAATACAGCTTCTTCTAAAAGCAGGTTTCTTCCAGGTTTCTTCTCTCAGGTTGTACTTCGTCTGTCTCGCCCTCAGGTGCAGCCTCAGAGCGGGTTCTCTGGCTACTGGAAGTGTGTGAAGCGTGAGACCTTGAAGGGAGCTCAGGAGGCCCTGGGAGACTCCGGATGCCCCATCTGAACCACCGATGGACGCCCACTGCTCACTACGGGACCTTTAGGTCCAATAGGTGGTGTGAGCCACATGATACATGGAACCACAGGATCTAAACCACTACCTTGTGTCCAAATGTTTACAGATCAACAAATCTATTGTTTGACATCAGCTGATGATCTGTGGGTTTGTTTGTGGTGTTTACAACATTATTATTATTTTTTGTTCAGTTAAGCATTTTATATTCTGAATGGTTCATTACTTTCATTTCACTCTGCACACGTTCACAGGAGGTGAGTCGACCTTCATCTGTCAGCTGATCCTGAAACCTGGTTACAGTCAGTAATAATCAGAGACCCAGATGTCTGACATATTTACATACACGCAGGCTTCTGATTGGCTCTTGAACAGCTGACTCCTAAGTCTCCTCATCCAGATATCACCAGGCAACAGCATTAAAATCCAGGTCCAACAATCTGAAATAGAACCTTATCATGCTTTTAACACTGAATTTAAATGTTTTTAGGATTTTCAGCCTATAAATGAGTTATTCATATAAAAAAAAAAAAAAAAAGGCTGTTGTCACACCTAAACCTGTAAAAAAATGTTGAAGTGGGTAAAGTGTAAAGTTTGAGTATACTGGAACAAAAACACAGTGGGTGACAGAGATCCTGAAAACAGATTTGGATTCAGTGTGTAAAACTTTACAAGAAGCAGGATTTTTATTTTACAAGATGTTTGTCGGCGAGTGAATTCCTCCTGGAGAGCAGCCGGGGTTTTCTGTTCCCTCAGATGTCGCTCTGCAGGAAGCAGGTTTCTCCCAGTGATCGGGTCACGTGATGCTAATCAGCGTGGAGACTGAAATGTGAAGATTTAGACATTTGATAAAATACCTGGTGTTGGGTTTCTATTTTCTTTTCCAACTATTTATCCAATAAAGTTGTATAAAAAGGCACTCGAGGCCTCTTGAGACGTGAATCAGCAGCAACAGAGTGAAGCAGGACAACTATTCAGTACTTTTATTGTAGAATTGACCTGTTCAGATCACATGAGTATGTGGGTTAACCATTGAAGATTGTGGTGCTAATTATCTTACCATACATATAATTCAAAAAGTAAATAGACAAAACAAGCTTACTTGTGTGATAGATGAACTAATAAGTGACTGATGCCAAGGTTATCAGTGAATACAGCATACACAGCTACAATACAATAAAATTACATTGAGCATGAAGCCATCTTTGGTCTTCTTATCACTATAAACAAATACATAGAAATTTGTATTGTATCAAAAATAGAAATTACATAGCCATATTGAAAGTAAATTCACATTTTTGACATACAACATAAGTAGAATACCTAAGAGACATATGGTGGGATTACATTTTTGCACTCCTTGGCTTTAAGGACCCAATGGTTTTTCCACATTTTTTGAACATTCGTTTTTCGAAGAATTGCATGATTCTGTCAAAAACCACCTCGTTGGCGTCGCTGTCGCATCTGTTGCACGACAGGACGTGATGTTTAGGACGAAAAGGACAAATCAGATTGTCATTCTTACAGACAAGCGTGTGCTTTCAATCCTGGGCTGTTTGGAACGAGGCCTCGCTGCTGGACAGGAGAGGCAGCGGGTCGGTCGGTCGGGCTGAGCCCCGACTCACACTCTTGTAGTGTCTCTTGGTTACCGGTCTTTGTGTTGCGGTGCTCCTGGAGTTCAGAGGGTTTCTGCTCTCGGAGGCACACATGATGAAGTGCAGCTGAAGTGGACCTCAGCTCGAGATAATAGGGAAGTGCTTTCAAAGTGTTTGATCCACTGTGGAGGAAGAAGAACATGTCAGAGGTCTTTAAACAGAAAACACCAACAGGCTGCTCTCAAACAGCTGATGTAGTTCTACTGGAATCTGTCACTCAACACCATCCGGGTCACATCTGATCGGTGATAACGAACCCAAACAGCTGTGCGAAGTCATCAAACACTGTCGTCAGTCACAAGGAGATCAATGAGTCCCTCCACGGGGTCCTGATCTCATGATACTCACGAAGATTCAGAACAACTCTGGCAAGTTTTCCAAAATGATGCAACCACCTCCCTGGTAGGAACCAGGAATGACTGAATTGAAGAGTCCCGAGGAGAACTGCTGCCGTTTTAATCTTTTCCTCTGATGACTGAAAATGATTCATCACATTAATTCCTGTTAGTTTAGAAGAACACTTCACTTTAGCTTCATTGCACTTAGGCCACTCCCACTGGTCACTGATTGGTCAGACCTTAAGAGTGGTTGGGCAAACCTCAAATGGTTTCTAGACTTGAAGGCAAAATGTTGTTGTTGTTTGGGAGGCCGAAGCCAGAAATGTTCTCAAACGGTTTATTTAGTGGTAAAACAATTGTTTTCATCTCATTTCTGATAATCAACTAAATATTTCAGCTCTGCAGGAGTTTCACTGAAAACAGTAATGGTGAGCTCCCAAGTTATAGGGGACAAAAAAATGACTTCAATATAAATAAAGAAGAATACATATTTTAGGTCATGAGTTAGGAGCTCATTAGAAAAAATGTCTTGAATTTATTTCCACTGTTATTCTTCCTGTTTTTATATTTATACATTTACGTCTTCACGTATTTCTTCATGTACGTGTTTGTGTATTTCTGTGTGTATGTTAGTGAGACAGAACTTCCTGAACGGACTCAGACAGTGAACTGTGTTTGTGTCTGGTTCACCCAGCTGACCAATCAGCTTTGGACTTTGTTTAGGACCGCCCACCTAATTAAAATATATAAACACAGAAATACAGAACTAATTAAATCAATAAATTAATAAACAAAAGACATTATAATTAAGTTGATGTTTGGAAAAAAATGTAAGAAAGAAGTCTTGAACTATCTTTTCATTACAAGTATGTTCATTTTTTTTTTACTTCTTTATGTATTGAATTAGTCATGTTTCATCGTTCATACAAAGTTAAAACGAAACACTAGTGGTCTGAATTTTTCTGATCCTTTTATTTAATTTCATAACTGTTTATGTCCGACTTTACATTATAAATCTGAGCGCCAAAGCAGCCGCCATCAAACTGCTGAGGTGTCGTGACGCCGTGACAGACGACACACCTGCAAATACCAAGCAGCAGCCCGCAGTGACGTCACCCGTTTGTAACGGCCGTTATGAAGCCTCCAGTTCGGATTCTGTCCGTCACCATCTTACTATTTTGGAGCAGGAAGTGATCATATTTGGACGAGCTGGGGGAGGAGCTAGCGGTAGATCAGACTGTTCTGATTGGAAACACGAGGGCACTATGCCCCGCCCACCTGCAGCGGAAACCTGACTGTATTACTGGCCTGTCAATCAAACAGACACGCCCACAAATGTGCTGCTTTTTGAGGCCTAATATCTCATTAATGACAGATTATTTTCAGATGGACCTCCAGAAAACTAAGGAGTGACTTTAGCTGACAACACAAAATGTATCTGTGGAAAACATTTATTGAGTTTGTATTTGGTGAGAAGTTGAATGGGAGTCTATGAAGACACATTCGTTTTAGAGCCAACCCTTAGTGGCCATCGGTGGTATTGCAGTTTAAGTAATTCTGCATCGGCCTCAGAAGCTACGTCCACTTTAATATACAGTCTGTGGCAAAAAGCCTGGCAGCAACTAACGGCTATATTAGTTTTTTTATTAAGTTTTCTATGAAGTAATTTTTTTCAATTAACTGTCTGTAATCTCCAAAATGTACAAAATTTGTGAAACTTTACACCGTTACAAAGTCTTGAAGCTGACATCCTGAAAAAAACCCAAATCATCACACTTAACTGTTAGCTAGTGTTGCTTAAAAAAAAATAAGAAAAAATAAACGCCTTCTCAGATTATCAACTGATCACTTTAGCTTTAATCCCCACGATGGAAGATGAATCTACTTCCTTCGCTGCAGAGGAGAAAGGACAGTTTTCTGTGAATGAAATGTGTTTTTCGTGCACCGTGATGAGCTGAAGGTCACAGAAACAAAGGTCCATGAATATCGACCTTAAAACGGCTGAGCGACACCGAGAGGCGGACTGAGGCTGCAGGCAGCTGTGGAGGTCTGATTGTTGGGTTTAATAGACTGTTTGGGAGATAACGCCAATAATTATTAACACCCATTGTCGGGAATAAAGTGGGACCCGATGAGCCGTCCTCTGTTCTACTAATATTTAAAATCAGGTCACATCTGAAATAAGAAAGCTGATTTTCTGAAACCAAAGCTCATGTAACATGTTGGCTAATTTTGGGGGGTTTGGTTTGAGGTCCGACTGTCTCCCCATCTTACCATTCACCACAACAGGATGGAGATGTCAAGGGTCGTTCTCCTTCTTCACCGTCACGTCTCCGTCTCCGGCCAGGATGGTGGAGATCTCTCCCTGCATGAAGGCCCAAGGCACGGTGGATCCAGCCAGGGGGCAGCGCTCTCCGCTGGGGCAGTACACCTCCCCTCCTTGGCCTTGGCTGCGGATGAACCCTCTGGTGCAGGGGAAGCAGAACTTGTGGTGTGGGACAGAGGGACACTGGACGAAGTGAGTGTCCTCCAGGCGCTCTCTGCAGAGGGTGCAGCACAGCAGGGTGCCCTGAGCGCCGCTCGTCGACTCGCCGGCGCCGCTGCTCGGCCCCACCGCGCTCAGACCCTGCCCCATGGCTGCCTGGGAGACCGAGGTGGAGGCGGTGGAGGGGCTGCTGCTGGTGGGGCGCCCGGCTGAGGAGGAGTGGGCCGTGGACATGCCGGGGCTTTCTCTGGCCATCTGACTGGAGCTCAGGCTGTCCGCGACTCCCATGAGCGCCGAGATGGGCGAAGGCTGGCTGTGTAGACGGGGCGGGCCTTCCGGAGGGGCGGCCATGCCGGGGAGAGGCTCCATGCCGGCGTACGCGCCTCGGGGCCAGGGCTCCCTCGCCGGGTGATCGGGCCTCCCGTCGCTCTCTCCGTTCTCAGAGCCCGGTGAAGGCTTGCGACGCCTGGTCGTCCCCTTCGCCGGTCCGGGGCGACCGGCCGCCGCCAGAGGCAACACCGGATCGGGCTGCGGCAGAACCTCCGGGATCGGGGGCTCCTTAAACATACGCACGCCGTCATTCAGCAGCTCAGACAGCCCGCGCCAGTCTCCCGTGCCCGGACGCTTCTCGTACTCCACGTAGCGAAGTCCAGAGTTCACCGCTTTACCTGCATCTTTGGCCGAGTCGCGGAACATCTGCCGGACCAGGTCCGGGACTCCCGAGAAGATCATCCCGGAGCCGGCGGGATACTCCACAAACACCCGCAGCTCAAAATCTGGAGTCGTGTTGGCGTCGAAGGCCAAGACGCGACCCACCAGGTTGTGGTCTTTCCTGAAGCGCACGTTGAAGGGGACGCAGCTGCTGAGAGCCACCAGCACGTCCCGGACGGCTTTGGGACGGTTCGGCCAGCCCTCCACCCGGCTGCGGGCCACCTCGTTCAATTCGGCCATCACCTCATTGTTCCTCCACACCATCGGATCGATACCCACCAGAGCCGAGGTGCTGGCTGCCACGCCGAGGGACACGGCCTGCCTTCGGCCAGCGTCACCCATTATGGGGCCAGCGGAGACCGCGACAGGTGTGGCTCCGCCTCTGGAGCCCGACAGAGGGGCGAGGAGCCCGTGGGGGGCGGCGACGAGCCCCTGAGCCGCTAGCAAGGCGTGGGAGATGGTGCCGTGGAGACCGGGGACCGCGCCGACTATCGCCCGGCGGGTGTTCGGGCTCTGCCGGCTGCCCTCTGACAAGGCCACATCTTCGGCTCTGTGCAGCCCGTTGGGGAGGCGAGAAGAGACCCCATACTCACCCCTCCCCCTGTCTGCACGCTCCCCGTGCTGCCGCCCCGCTTCGACGGGCCCGGCCGGCCCGGGTTTGCTCTGCTGTGGACCGGGAGACCTGCCGTCCAAAACCCCGTGCGTGCTCTTCAGCTGCCGGGCGGTTTCGATGAGCAGCTCTATCCGGTCCGCCCCGTCGTAGTTGACGCATCCCCGGCACACGGCTTCGCTGAACTCCCACAGCATGGCCCAGGGCATCTTGGGCAGGTCGCAGAGGTAGCACCATTGCCGTCTGGAGGAAGACTGCGAGGCGGAGGACATGTTGTTTACAGGCCCTCGACCAAACTTTCTTCGGAGGCCTTCACGTTACGGTCTACGGTTCTCCGCGGTTCTTCAGTCCTCGGACGCCACGCGCCACATGCCGCGGACTTCACCACAGAAATGAGGGACAAAAAATGAGCTCAAAACGCGACTGTTGGCGGCACCATTTAAAACTTAGCGACGTCTTCTTTCTCGGTTTGTTCGTGTCGGTCTGTGTGGAAGGAAGTAAAATGTTATAAGACACCGGAAACACCTACGCGACACGCGCGCAAGGCATTGTGGGATTTGCAGTTTTCTTGATCGTACGCCATAGTTTTGTACAGTGACTGGTGAGACCTTTTACTGTGGCAGGGGAAAGGAATGAAGATATATTATATTATATTATATTATAATGGAGCAGCAAATAGTGGCTTTTTCAGCTTCTCCTGCTGCATAAACACTGAAAAAAAAAACCCGTTGTCTCATACAGATCATCTGTGGGACGGGCAGGGCTCTGGAAATATGGATGAAAGATTTACTTTATTTATTTTTGAACAATGTATTGTTTGGTCTCCTGATGAATCTTATCATTATAATGGCCAAATCGCACATCCATAAATGTAAATTTACAGGTTCCAGCAATATATTCACTCAATTCAACACTCTCTACAGCAATTAAAACTGTATCAGCTTGCACTAGTTTGAAGATTTTTATGTAAATATACTTTATATATATATATATATATATATATATATATATATATATACAGTTGAAACCAGAAGTTTACATACACTGCGCAAAAAGACACATAACCCTTTTTTTCTCACTGTCTGAAGTTAAATCAGACTAAACCTCTCCTGTTTCAGGTCCGTTAGGATTACCAACATTATTTAACTTTTGCTAAATGTCACAATAATGAGAAAGAGAATATTTTAGAGAATTTTTCATTACTTTCTTCAAGGTCAAAAGTTTACATCCAGTTCCTTAGTATTTAGTAGCATTGCCTTTGAACTGCATGACTTGGGTCAAACGTTCTGGGTATCCTTCCACAAGCTTCTTACAGTACTCTGATGGAATTCTGGCCCATTCCTCCGGACAGAACTGGTGGAACTGAGTCAGGTTTGTTGGCCCCCTCGCTCGCACACGCCTTTTCAGATCTGACTACAAATGTTCGATGGGATTCAGGTCAGGGCTTTGTGATGGCCACTCCAAGACATTGACTTTGTTGTCCTCAAGCCACTTTTTAACTATTTTGGCAGTCTGCTTCGGGTCATTGTCCATTTGGAAGACCCATTTGCGCCCAAGTTTTAGCTTCCTGGCTGATGTCCTGAGATGTTTCCTTAATATTTCCAGGTAATGTTCTTTCTTCATGATGCCGTCTATTTTATGAAGAGCTCCAGTTCCTGCTGCAGCAAAACAGCCCCACAACATGATGCTGCCACCTCCATGCTTCACAGTTGGGATGGTGTTTTCAGGTCTACAAGCTTCCCCCTTTTTCCTCCAAATGTAACGGTGGTCATTATGGCCAAACAGCTCCACTTTAGTTTCATCAGACCACAGGACATGTCTCCAGAAGTTAAGGTCTTTGTCTTGGTGTCTTTTTGCAAACTGTAATCTGGCTTTTTTATGTTTCTTTAGGAGTAATGGCTTCCTTCTTGCTGAGTAGCCTTTCAGCCCATGTCGGTGCAGGACTCGTTTTACTGTGGATAATGACACTTTCTTACCAGCTTCAGCCATCATCTTCACAAGGTCTCTAGCTTTTGTTCTGGGGTTGATTTGCACATGTCGGACCAAAACACGTTCATCTCTGGGACACAGAGCCCGTCTCCTTCCTGAGCGGTGTGATGGCTGGACATTCCCATGTTTATACTTGCGTATAATTGTTTGCACAGATGAACGTGGCACCTTCAAGCATCTGGAAATTGCACCCAAGGATGAACCAGACTTGTGGAGCTCCACGATTCTCTCCCTGATTTCTTGGCTGATTTCTTTTGACTTTCCCATGATTTCAAACAAGGAAGCAGAGTGTTTGAGGCGTGGCCTTAAAATACATCCCCAGGTGTGCCTTCAATTAACTCACATGTTGTCAGTTAACCTATCAGGAGCTTCAAAAGCCATGACATCATCATCTGGGCTTGCCCACGTTGTTTAAAGACATAGTACTTTTGGTGTATGTAAACTTTTGACCTCAAAGAAAGTAATATCAAATTCTCTAAGAAATTCTCTTTCTCATTATTGTGACATTTAGCAAAAGTTAAATAATGTTGGTAATCCTAACGGACCTGAAACAGGAGAGGTTTAGTCTGATTTAACTTCAGACAGTGAGAAAAAAAGTGTTATGTGTCTTTTTGCGCAGTGTATGTAAACTTCTGGTTTCAACTGCATATACTTTATATATACATATACTTTATATATATATAGTATTCACAGCGCTTCACTTTTTCCACATTTTGTTATGTTACAGCTTTATTCCAAAATGGATTAAATTCATTTTTTCCCTCAAAATTCTACACACAATATCCCATAATGACGTGAAATTCATTTTTTAGACATTTTTGCAAATCTATTAAAAATCAAAAAAAAAAAAAATCACATGTACATAAGTATTCACAGCCTTTGCCATGACACTCAAAATTGAGCTCAGGTGCATCCTGTTTCCACTGATCATCCTTCAGATGTTTCTACAACTTGATTGGAGTCCACCTGGTAAATTCAGTTGATTGGACATGATTTGGAAAGACACACACCGTCTATATAAGTTGACATGTCAGAGCACAAACCAAGACATGAAGTCCAAAGAATCATCTGTAGACCTCCGAGACAGGATTGTATCGAGGCACAGATCTGGGGAAGGGTACAGAAACATTTCTGCAGCATTGAAGGTCCCAATGAGCACAGTGGCCTCCATCATCTGTAAATGGAAGAAGTTTGGAACCACCAGGACTCTTCCTAGAGTCGGCCGCCCGGCCAAACTGAGCGATCGGGAGAGAAGGGCCTCAGTCAGGGAGGTGACCAAGAACCCGATGGTCACTCTGACAGAGCTCCAGCGTTGCTCTGTGAAGAGAGGAGAACCTTCCAGAAGGACAACCATCTCTGCAGCACTCCACCAAGCAGACCTGTATGGTAGAGTGGCCAGACAGAAGACACTCCTCAGTAAAAGGCTCATGACAGCCCACCTGGAGTTTACCAAAAGGCACCTGAAGGACTGTCAGACCAGGAGAAACTAAATTCTCTGGTCTGATGAAACAAAGATTGAACTCTTTGGCCTGAATGCCAAGCGTCATGTTTGGAGGAAACCAGGCACCGCTCATCACCTGGCCAACACCATCTCTACGGTGAAGCATGGTGGCGGCAGCATCATGCTGTGGGGATGTTTTTCAGTGGCAGGAACTGGGAGACTAGTCAGGATGGAGGGAAAGATGAATGCAGCAATGTACAGACATCCTTGATGAAAACCTTCTCCAGAGCGCTCTGGACCTCAGACTGGGGAGAAGGTTCATCTTCCAACAGGACAACGACCCGAAGCACACAGCCAAGATAACAAAGGAGTGTCTTCGGGACAACTCTGTGAATGTCTTTGAGTGGCCCAGGCAGAGCCCAGACTTGAACCCGATTGAACATCTCTGGAGAGATCTGAAAATGACTGAGCACCGACGCTCCCCATCCAACCTGATGGAGCTTGAGAGGTCCTGCAAAGAAGAACGGGAGAAACTGCCCAAGAATAGGAGCCAAGCTTATAGCATCGTACTCAAAAAGACTTGAGGCTGTAATTTCTGCCAAAGGTGCTTCAACAAAGTATTGAGCAAAGGCTGTGAATACTTATGTACGTGTTATATTTTCATTCTTTATTTTTAATAGATTTGCAAAAAATTAAAAACAAATTTTTTCACTTTGTCATTATGGGATATTGTGTGTAGAATTTTGAGGGAAAAAAAATAATTTAATCCATTTTGGAATAAGGCTGTAACATAACAAAATGTGTAAAAAGTGAAGCGCTGTGAATACTTTCCGGATGCACTATATATATATATATTTTTTTTTTTTTTTTTAAAGTGTATTGTTTGTTTTATGTTCCTTTCTGTTGTATTTGTTGTTACTGCAATTGTATTATAACAAATTCAATAAAGCATCTTTAAAAAAGGAACACCCATGCCTGCTTTATAAGTTACCTTCCTACCTTAATATATACTTTATCTTCCATTTGAAATCATCTCAGCAACTACAATAAGGTGTTCATCAAACCGCCAACAACAATATGAACATCAATTTATTTCAATGCAGGTTTATTTAAATAATGCAAATCGGTTTCTGATCAGGGAGATTGGTGACTCAAAGGCGGCAGGATAAATCGGGCCGGGCTGTTATCCTGGTCTGAAGCACAGAATTAATCAGCATGGTAATTTATGTTCCTGAAACAGAACCAAGTCTTAATTCATCCAGTATAAATGGAGAATCCCACTTTAATCCTTAATCCTCAGGTGATGAACGGCCATGTGACACCTGGGAGCTCTGCTCCAAATCAAGAACCTTCAACTCACTTTCTTTTCAAACTACTCGTATTGAGGTTAAAACTGATCGTTCAAGCTCTGACATTTTTTGTTTTGTTATGTGTGCAACCAAATCTTTAGAAATAACTTCTCTGATTTGGCAGTGAAACTGTATCTGAAGGAATAACGTCACAGGGACAGAAGAGATGTATGCAGCCATCACATAAACCAAACCACACTAATTACAGTCAAGAAGTACATACTTACTGAATATCCATCAATTTATTTGGAAGTGCCCCCTAATATCAGACTTCATACTAAAAACAAATATGTAAATATTGAGGTGAATATGCAAAAACGTCTATTAGTGGCAGTTTATGAATGTAAAATCTGGTTTAATTAATCTAGTGCTTGTGATTACAGTCCATAACAGTTCAAAATAACCTGCAAGTCTGAGTACATGTAATTACTGCTTCACTTTACTGTTTACTGAGGACGTTGACTACTTGATGCTGATAATGACTGAAAACTGCTCATGCATTAGTTTTCACCAGCACAAAGGTGTCAGTATGACCATGTTCATATAATAAACCACACCACCTTCTCTTGGTAAGAACTGATGAACCAATGTGTTTTTATTTCCATGAATGAACTTGAAGAAAAGATAATACAACAAACCATCCAAGATGATGTTACGCTGGTTAAATTAGTAATCTCAATGTCTACTGTTCATATTATTCAAAAAAACAAAAAACTGGGTGGTGTGGGAGTGTTCAAATCTAGTTTTGTGAACATACAAAATAAAAAACATGGTAAAAGTCAAATAAATCATTACAAAAGGTTTAATTTAAGTATCATCTCTAAAGCACATTAATCCTAGTTTTTGTCAACACTGTTTTAATGGTACGTAGGTGACAGCCGAGCTGCAGTGTACTCTATGCAAAGACACAAAACGTTACAAATAGTTCGGGGGAAGATTTCAGTTCGCATGGTGTGTGGTTGAGAAACACAGCTTCAGTGTGTAAGGATAAGGCCCACCTGGAAGACAGACGAAACATGGACATTTAAAAAGGTTATGAAGTATTTAACATGTACACTAAAGAGCTTTTTAAAACTATGCTGGGATGTTAACGTAACAGGACAAAGACTTACTGGGGTTTTTCATTTGGAAATGGTTCATCAGAGCTAAAGCCTCCATGGCGTCGTTGATGGATTCCCACTCCAGCAGGCCGGATGAACTTCGCTCACCTGTGGAGTCACACGTCACCACAATTAATCATATTTAGGTGTCCTAATGCACTGAAAGCAGCTCGTAAACTAGAGCTTTCCTTTATGTGGAGCTGACTTTCTCCAGCTGGTAAACAAACCGCTGAGCCTCTGTACCGTCATTGTATTCCTCACAGAAATCTACGTCGCCACTCGTTACAGATCTAGAAGCTACAATCTTTATTTAAAGTCTTCCTGGCTGAATGACATGTTGATAGATGATAGTGGGAGCCAGGCTGTAACGTCTTACTCACTCTTTCCGGTGAAAAGCTTCACGTTCGAGGGGCTTTTAATCTCCATCTCCTCGCAGACCTGGAAGGAGAGACCAGTTTCAGGACTTAAAGGTTGTGATTTGAGGAAACTGTCGGTCTCGTCGGCGGGACCCGGCTGGCTCTTCTTACCTGGTTGAAGATCTCTGCGGAGATGTCCGGCTGGGCGTTAAAGAAGTGCAGGACGTTGCTGGGGTGCTGGATTCGGTTCTTAGCCGCCTGCTCCGGAGAGGTGAAGCGGTTGTTGCGGGATCCGTGGAAATCTTTGAAGCTGCTGGTGTTGTCCTCCAGCTGGTAGCACTGTCCTGGAACGATGGCCTGCTGCTTGGACACGCTGAACGGGAGGAGGCCATATGTCTGGTATCTGTACATGTAGCTCTGTACTTTTTCTTGAATAGTCTGTGCTGATGTTTTTGAATTGTTTGGAGAAGTGCTCTTACCAAACGTTGAGTTTCTGTCCAAACAGGAAGTTGTTGTTGAGGTGAGTGATGGCCCGGTCCACTGAGTAACAGTCTCCCATCTCCACCATCGCTGCTCCAGGCTTACTCTTCATGAACTTGATCTAAAGGGGAAAAAAACACAAACAAATCATGTCAAAGTATTTATGGGAAACAAAACATTCATAAATCAAATGAATCCATTAACTTTGACTTCATGGAGATCAACGAGTTGTCTCACTCACCCGCTCCACGTTGCCGTACAAGCAGAAGATGTTGAAGACCTTGTCGGCGTTGACCTTGGAGGGCTCCAGGCCGTACACCATCAGAACCGGGGAGTCGGCGTGAGGTCCATACTCGGGAGGCGGCGGTCCGTATCCAGGACCGTACCGCTGGCTACCCCGACCACGCCCTCCCATACCCGGCCCCATGCGATGGGGGGGAGGAGGGCCGTAGCTGTCGTCGTTGTAGCCATGGTAACCTCCTTGCGGGCCACCTGAATGAGAGGGAAGGAACATCCTAGTTCCAGATAGAGTACTGGGGAGAGATCCATTCCTCTCCACATCACAACAATGTCGTTGACTGTTTTTTTTTTTTTACCATAATCCGGCGGGTGGTCTCCCAGAAGAGCCGGCTGCCTCTGCCGTTTGTTGGAATTGGCGTTGGGATCTAAAAGGGTCAAATAAAAGTTGCCCAATCAAACAGCTTCCTCACCACAGTTATCACATAGGTAGCTTACATGGGCTGCTACATGCTAAGGGACAACTTAGTGATTCACATGCATCAGAGGGGCCTGAAATGTAAATAAAAAAGTGTCTAAAAAGTCTGCAGGCTTTTATTTTGTTAAACTAAAAGGTGACATAATGGAGATTTTCTTAAACAGAGATTTTAAAGGATAGCTTTCAAACATGTTTTAAGACCTCCTATATCTGCCATCCTAATACGAACACACACCTTGTGAATTGTTCCAATTGCCTTCACCATCAGCATCTGTGCAGGTACACATACACATGTCAAATCCAAAATTAACAAGGAATACTGAATAAACACATTTCTTCACATCTGAGGAAAATATAGAGACATTCAAGTGGAAACATATCATCAGTGCTGTGAGCAGCACCTGCCTTTTTATTGAAGAATATGAGAACTATACAGTTATTACAGACCAGGATCAGACACAGGTGTAACAGCAGGAGTGGAACGACATCAAGCAGGTATAGTGCGAGTAATTACTGCTTGAAGAGACATCGAGCACTGATTACGTTGCAGGAGGGAGAAATTAAACTAGAATTGTAGACTGGATTTTCTTGGACGACAAAAAGTAAATATTAAATGTCCACATGACCCTTTTTTTTTGTCGTGAAGAAGCTTTTCATTGAGCTCCATTCAACAAAACACACTAAAGTCTCTGCACCCACCACTACCTATTAGTGGTTTAGCAGATCTACCCATAATAAGTATTTATGAAAACTGCATTGAATGGTCCAATTACGGACAACGTTGCAGTTAAAGTAAAGCTATAGATTTCTATGTGAAGCGCCGGCACTGAGGCCTTTCTGCCCGTCCATCTACACTCTTCAGGAGCAGCAGAAAGGAGTCAGCGTGGTGGCACGGAACCTCCTCCTCCATCCTCCATCCTCCTAACCACTAACTTCAACCCTCCCACAGGTTTATTTTGGTATGCATACAATCTAAAAATGACAGAGTGAGCAGATGTGTCATCACCAGGAGAAGCAGAACAGAACCAAAATAAGAGCCAGCTCTAAAAGACCAAAATCCGAATGTGCAAAATAAAACCCTGCCTGGTCATTTCACATCCCATACTACGCAGTAAAGTATTGCATTCCCTTGGATACGAAGGTGCTTGGTAACCCGACACTAGGAGGTCAAATCAGATGACCGTTTATGTGGCAAATTTTACAAAAAGAAAGTTGTGGAGAGAATTAGGCGACAAATTGTCAAACTATCACATAACTTTAGTCTCACGGATTTAAGATCTTTTAGTTTCACAATAACTTTGAAGTTTTAACCATCAAGTCAGATTATTCATTCATTTCAGTACTTACAGCACCACACATGGAGCATGGGACACAGTGGGCAGGTAGGGGGCAGTCTTCAGCAAGGATGCTACCCGCCAACCTCAGACTCCAGCCTCAACTCACTCTCCCTCTTCAGTTTTTCCTTTCTTCGTTCCTTCTTTGCATCCCCACCACCAGAGAGAAAAGTACATCCACACGTCCGTGCTTGGTTTTGACTTGCTGCCGGTCTGTTTTGAAAGTTGCTATTAGAGGCTCATTTCCATCTTACCGTGCTCTGACCACAAAGCAGGACATTTGCACCGTTTGAGAGCGGGCTGTCAATCCACAGACACACTGAGCCAAACCTGCATCACACGGGAGGCGTTAGAGGCATCACTATGGGCCAGTGCAAAAAGGGAAAAATGAAACAACGCAGACACAACACAAGAACAGCACAGAGAGGAGGGAGATGGGGAGGAAGGTACAGGGAGAAACAAAACACCAGAGTCCATAAATGTAGAGAGGATTGTAACTGTTTGCCTCTGTGCTTGTAATGCTTGATAGGTGTCTGATGCTTGTGTCTTCATGGGCCCCCCTGTGGATGTTTCTTCTTGTGTAAAAATGGGCGCTCACATGATGCTTGTTTGTTTGCTTTAATAGCTGTCAGCCACTTGCAAAGTGAAAAGGCGTCTAGTGCTTGACATATCTGCGTGACGATGTTCAGCTCGTTGTGCTGTCGTGTTGTGTTCGGCACAGGAGGGTGGAGACGAGGAGTATTAGCATCTGAGAGAGAGAGAGAGAGAGTGGCGTCTTTTTTTTTGTTTACTGTGGTGTCGTCTGTTCCCTGGTCAGGCTGAGTGTGTCTGAAACTTCCTCTGTTGCTCCCTGTGGTTGTGTTAAGGCAGGCTCATCCCAACGCCCTCATCACCAATGTGTTGTGTCAGAGAGGTGACTCCTCGGGGCTCTGCAGATGAGATGTGCTTGTACTGGTAAAGAGGTGGTGGTAGATGCTTATCAGTCTGTGGTGGATATGCGAGGTGTCTGTTCGCGTGGCCTTCGAGTATTTCTGTCCCTCAAAACTGAAATGGTGGTTACTGTCCACCACCAAAAATACAATGGATCCCCATGTCAGGTGGTGGAGATAGGGGTGATGATGGACTTGGAATAAGGAAGTTCTGAGTTGAGGTTGTGTTCCGGTATTTGATGCCCCACTGTGTCCGATGTATGCCACGGAGCAGATTTACATGAGTGGTGGCTGTGGTTGCTGTGATACTGTAGCTGTAGAAGCCGCTGTGTCTGCTTAGAGGTTGAGGTGAGGCTGTATGGATTGGCACAGTGAGGACACAAGGAGTACCTCTGAGTCGGAAGGCAGCGCAAACTATGGAGAAATCTGAAGGAGGACATGATGTCAAACACCTGTATGAAACTTACGATGTACATGTTGAGGCCCTGGTGGTGCACAAGAAGAATAACTACACCTTTTTACAGTCTTGACAAAAAAAAGAAAAGAAAAAAAAGAAATTGCTACAGACAGCAATCAGTCAGACAGAGATTGTGTCTGTGATCAGGTTCAAAATACCAGAAAAAGTAGGCTTATTGTTTTCTCCATCAAGCTCCCAGCCTGATGAAGCTGGATGGAGAAGTGGATGTTCTTCCTCCAGCTACCCTGAACACCAGCTACCTCTTCACTTTAACAGTATCATGTTTAGACCTACATTTTGAACATCTCTGTCACCACAATGTGTCAAATGGCAGAAGTCTTTTTCTGGAAGTTTCATGCATGCAATAATATTGATGTCTAAACATTAAAAAAAAAAAAAAAGAACACACAATATCTAATGATGTGATTCCACCTTTTAAAAACCAGTTTTCACTTTATCTGGTCTTGCAAAAGTGAGTCTCAAAAGAATACAAATTCATTAACAGTACAAATACTTCTTTGAAAATGTAATAATACAGATGATTCTATCAATTGGGTTTGTATTTTATATTTTGCATTAAAGGTCCCATGAAATGCAGAATATTCTTGGGTCCCAGATCTGAGGTTCCACCATCAGTAGAACAAACCAAAGTTGTATTTAACCCATGATTTATATTTAGTGACGCCCTTTACTTGACGTTAACAGTCCTGTTTTAAAATAACTCATCACAAACCATCCGTCCAATAAAACTGTCATCACAGACTTGGATATCATTCAACAACCAGCATACAGAGATACATGTACTGCACATACACAGGAGTCATTTCATGGGACCCTTAAACAGAGGTGTCTCTAGTGGTCTCATAAGGTAACGCAGCCGAGGAGCACGATACCCAATTTTAAGCTACGATAAAATCTCCACTATGTTTGACAGACAGCTTCCAGTTCTGATAAACTCTGCTGTGTTCACTGGATTGGAGTCGGCAGGGATGTGACACTGTGCAGCTGTGACATGCTCTACGGGGAGTGTGACCCTGTGTGAAGAACTGTGAGCCTGCGTATGCTACCGTGATGGGTGCATTGGGCTTTTCACATGCA
Organism: Brachyistius frenatus; assembly: GCF_029030835.1. NCBI lineage: Eukaryota > Metazoa > Chordata > Actinopteri > Embiotocidae > Brachyistius > Brachyistius frenatus. Next base: position 30,310 of record NW_027211025.1, on the reverse strand, counting down.
TGAGCCTGGAATTGAGGTTGGCTGCCCTCGAGGTTGCTCCTCATGCCCTTACTTTGTGCCTGCTGTGTGGCGAGAAAAATGCATGAAGACTGTGAAGGCATCGCAGGAGTACTGCCTCTGGACGCTGAGCTGCGTGGTGACAGAAACCATTGATCGGCGATCAAAGGCAATACCCCCGGAGGCAGAGAACCCTGAACATCCCATACAGTGGCATGAGAGGAGAAGAGGAAGAAAAAAGGGAAGGAAGGGTCGGGGACTGCGTGTTACCTTGGCCACTCAGGTTGGGGTTGGTGTAGTCCCACGTGTCCTGGTCGTTCTTGAACACGTTAAGGCGTGCTGGCTGTGGAGAGGATTGAGTTACGAGGATGAAACTTCCTCTCACTACCACGTGGTGATATTTCTCCAGGTACAGAGGTTGATCAGACACTAAATCAGACTCACCTTGGCATATTCAATCTTAAGAGTGCAGCAGCCGGAATAGATGTCTGCCCCATTCAGAGAGGCTTTGGCCCTCTGGGCACTTTGGACCGAATCAAACGTGGCAGCAACGAGTTAAGGTGAGGCCTGATTATATTCTTATAATTCAAAACCAACATGTTATACAGTCACCGTGTGTCCACAAGGAAAGGAACATGAACAACAACAAAGGCAACAAATTAAAAAAAGGATATTCGACCATGGCCTGGACTCCGTTCTTTCTGAAGATGACGATCCTCTGTACCGGACCACAGTTGTTACAAATGGTGTAGAGCACATCCTGCAGAGGCACACAGGCAGATGTATATAGTACTCTAGACATACTGAGAAAACGCTATGTCTATCACCTTTAAAATAATCACACATGACCAAACACAAAACTATACTGCTCAGTATTTCAGTCGCTGTTCAAATTATACTAAATATTATAAGGACATGCATCTAAATGAAATGCTTTGGAATGGATAGTGTTTGATAAGGAGTAGTATCTGTAAACAAGCAGGAGTGTTACACCTCTTTGTTAAAATAGAAGTAAATTATTCCCTTTACTGTTCATGAAGCAGTGATTAATGTGCAGAAATGTCATGAATAATTCTGTTTCATTTTGTGATCAGTACAGTAGTGCATCCAGCTCCAGTGAGGTATGTTACCGTGGTGATAGGATATATGGGATTTATGATGGTGAGCAGCAGCACATTGTTGACGCTTCGGGTGTCGTCCGAGTCTCCTGGCCGGGAGATCTTCTGACTCGTGGAGTAGTTGATGAAGGCGGGGTGGCCTGCGATGTAAACCTGGTTCTCTCCTGCGTACGTTACGGCATTGCAGGAGCCGTTCAGGTCCTCGTACTCCACCAGGGCCTGGCGCTTCTTAGGCATCATAACCACAAAACTGAAAATAAATATTTCAAGAAGAAAATTATTGGCTTGGAATAGGCTGGATTACCGAAAGATGCACGAGTCACATTAATACTTCAAATCATTGACGACTTGGTTGAACATACAAGCTCACTGACTTTACATCCAACTCATTGAATGTAAACCTGTATTACAGGATGGTTTTCATGTTAACGCTGACACTCCCTGTAATTAATAACGATCTTTATTTGCAGAGCACCTTTCACACAAGAAATGCACCTCAATGTGCTTTACAGCAAGAGAATGACATGCAGTGTTTCACATAAAAACAGATGTAAAGGAGCATTTCAAATATAGAAAAGAAATGAGATGCATAAGAACAGATCAAATTAAATACAAAGAGTGAAAATATAAAATAAGTAATGTGTATTTTAAAGGTGCGGTAGTTCAAGTGCAAGAGAGCTTCAAGAGTAACTAGTTAAAGACTAATGTAAAGAAATGTTTTGACCTTTCTTTAAAAAAAAAAAGCACAATTATATAATTATAAGAGAAATTAAAATAAATAACATTCACACGTGCATCCCGATGCAGCTTTAAGCAAATTGTTTAGATTTCCTGGCACACAAACATGTGTGTGGTTGAACTTCATCATGTTCATCAACAACCTATAAAAATCAACCACAACAGGCTGATTAGACAGCAGGTCGGTTTGAGTTTGATCATATCACAACACCAGTCATCTTAACATCTGATGGAGAAACACAACAACTGTTCCCACAGGAAGAAACCACTCAGAGGTGGGCGGCCATCTGCCTCCACTGGATCCCAGGAAACCCAAAGCAGGAGAACCACACCATGAAGAACCCGGTGGACCCGGTGGACCTGTCCGAGGTGCTCTGGGATTACCTGATGGCTCCGAACTCCTGCAGGGCCTCCACCAGGTCGGCCTCCATGATGCCGTCCACCAAGCCCCTGATGTGCACCACCGGGGACGGTAGTGGTTTGTGAGGGTCATCGTAGTTCTCCTGAAAAAAAGGTGCACATAACGTGATGCTCGGAGGGTCCTGGGACGGGGAACCGGGGAACCGGGGAACCGGGGAACCGATGAACCGGGGAACCGATGAACCGATGAACCGGGGACGGAGCAGCAGGCCGGCGGGGACGAGTCGCTGCAGCCCGGCCGCTTTACACCAGCAAACAACCACCCACCTGAACAAAGAGCTCGTGCTTCGCTCCGTCCAGGGACCTGGACGTGTCTTCGCTCCGTCCAGGTCCCGGGACGTGTCTTCGCTCCGTCCAGGTCCCGGGACGTGTCTTCGCTCCGTCCAGGGACCTGGACGTGTCTTCGCTCCGTCCAGGTCCCGGGACGTGTCTTCGCTCCGTCCAGGTCCCGGGACGTGTCTTCGCTCCGTCCAGGGACCTGGACGTGTCCACGGGGACCCGTTTTTGTGATTAAACTGATATTGAACACTGAACTCTCGGCTAGCTGGCGCTAGCTTCATTGTGGCTAGCTGCTAGATAAGCACTGCTGATTTAATCTAAACTCCGTGTCAGAAAACACCGGACCGGACCGGACCGGACCGGACCGGTTACAGCAGCGACAGACGAGCAGCCACGGAAAGAAGAAAACACGTACTGTTGTCATTCCTCCTTCTTCGGTTTTCTGCCTTTTCGTTGCTCTGCCGCCTTCTCCGTAGTACCGGCCCGCAGCAGCAGCCATGTTGTCCTGTCCTGTCCTGTACCGGCCTCCTGCTGCGTTTAGGACGCGTGGGACAAACGGACGCTGTCGCTACAGCTGACAGCAAACACCCGCTATTCCGCTAATAAAGAGAGCGGTGTTTGAAGTGAGAGACACCCCTTTTCCTTAACATCACATTTTATTCTTTCAGGTGGCCCTGACCCTTTTATATACAGCCTATGGATGATTCACAGGGTCATTTATTTCCTACATTTGAATGAATATGACCGTCTCCTCCAATGTCAATCAAACGTCGTGCTTTCAGTGTGCGACTCTTTATAAATACACATCAATTTTATTTTTATGTTTCTTCTTAAATTGCGACTTGACACGTCATTTATTTGGACGAAGCTGCTCAAATATTTCATTTTCCACGATTGACTGTGAACGCAGCAGCAGAGCGTTACGTCATCGCGTCCTCCGGGAGGAGGTTAAACCATGACTGTGAAAAGGGTTAAACTTGGGAAAATAGTTTGTTTGAATCTGTACCATAAAAATACAAATGCAGTCTGAGGACAGAAAGTTATACCTGCGTCACTTATAGAAACTATGGAAACACGAACCTAAGCGGCCTCACTTTAAAATAACCCGTTACCTGTAAACAGGTAGTTTATTTTATGGAAAGGGCCTTTGTGAAGTCCAGTTAAAGTGCAAGTCAGGCCAGAAGTTATTCTGTTGGTTGTTGTAGCATTCTGTAAGGAGATATGGTTTAATATAGATTATTTTAAGCATTAAAAAAAAAAAAAAATAAAATAATAATTATTTATTTATTTTTTAAATAAAAATGGGAAATTTCCTACTGACACGTCTCAATCCACTTGTGTAACTGACTGGTGAATTACACACAAACATAAATGCAAATAATCACGTAGATAATGATTTTAAATACTTTACCCGTTACCTGTATGACAAAAATGATTTGGATTGTATCTTAGAGGTTTGCTTTGGTTTCCTGTTTTTCATGTGTCATGTTTCAAGTCTCTTAATAAAGAGTCATGTTTTTCTCCTTTTTAGAGGCCTAAGGCCAGCATCTACATACTGTATATGTTTTGGATGCACAAACCTTTGCAACATGAAACACAGAAATTAAGAGCATAATTTGACCCCAAAAAACAAAGTTAAATAATCTTTTCTGCTGCACTAATGAGGAAGTAATATCGTACATAACCAGTGACGGAGCCAATGGAGACACAATCAGTTAAAATTTCAATATAATTATAACAACTTACAATAAATTACAATATGCTTTTATCCATATCATCTCAAATTAGAAAGACATTAAATTACACCATTAATGAATAAACAGAGAAGACTCGGGGGTGAATGAATCATCACTTTCAAACAGACACACTAAATGGCAGATACCAGGTGCTTATTACTAATTCATTGTGTAGTTCTTCATTGGGTCCATGGAGTACATTTATATTCATGATCATCATTATTATCAATAAGTCTTGCAAGATGAGATTCTGGAGTGCAGTGCATTACATCAGACAAAGCCGTGTGTCACGTAACTCAACAGAGAAACACAATTTAGTGGTGAGAGACATTTCACAACAGCAGCTCATCTCTCAAACTGCAGATTGAAACCAAACTGTGCCGAGTTTTTGTTTACCGTGGCTGCAGAAAACACTGGCTTCTTATTGGCCGGCAGGGTTCCTCGATAATCGCTTAGGTTCGTGCTTACTGACGAAATGGATGCTAGTTTGAACGTAGTGTGATGGGTGGCCATGGTGTGAGCGCAATGATACACGGAGAGGTTTCCTAATATACGTACAAAAAAAAAAGAAGAAGACGGGACTTCTATGACCCAAATCAGTAATAATTAAGGCAGCTCACAAAATCTGACGGGTCACTAAATACAGTGCAGCATCGTCAATAATGTGTAAATAATAGCAGGTTTCCAGCACATGAAGGCTGTGGCAGCATTATAAGATGCAGAATTTAACTGCACCTCAGCTGCTAGCATCGACAGCAAGGTCAGTAATGCTTGTTATTTATCATCCATGTAGCCCAACTAGTAGTCAAAGCTGACTACTAGTTGAAAAGGGTCACGTGATGGATAAGACCTAATCAGGAAGCAGCCTGGGTGTCTGTCTCCATTTCCACCCATTTAGACTACAATACTTTCTGCGTTCCAGTATCCATACTATCAGACTATTTAGTATGTCAAAAAAACATTAGTATGTCCCAGTACTCAGTATGTTAAACGTAGGATGCCAAAAGTACCATCCGGTCGTATTTTGCAGTCTGCAGGTCAACATGATACTCTGGATGTTCTGACCCACAATCCTCTGCAGCGGAAGATATATCACGTCGACTGAGACGCAGAGACAGTTGGTGAGGCTGATGCTCTGCCCACAAAAGGGAGGAGGAGGAGGAGGAGGAGGAGGAGAAGAAGAAGAAGAAGAAGAAGAAGAAGAAGAAGAAGAAGAAGAAGAAGAAGAAGAAGAAGAAACGTACTCGTTCCAAATCGGACCCTTTTTCTTTTTACTACAAAAGTTGCGCTACGGATCGCTACGGATACAACAAAGTGGGTCAAATTTCAAGATGCATTTTTATGATGTAGTAGTATGTCCCAGTTGTACACATACGACATACAACAGTACATACGTTTTAAGGGAAGCTGCAGTACCGTACTGAGGGGTTTAGAAATGGGTTTTAAAACCAAAGGATATTAGTGTGGATGTAGCCTATAACTGTGAGGACAAACAAGACCAAACCGGAAATCCATGTTATGAGCCATCAAGTCAGTATCAAGCAATATCCAGTGACTTTACAGAGTACACGTGACCACGTCTTCTCCTTTTAAAAAACAGCCACTGCATCATTTCAGTTCACTGAAGTCAAAACGAATCAGTATCGTCAGGATGAATTCCTCCGACTGGAACCGGCCTGCAGCGGATGTGAGCGTCTGTGGTGTGTTTCTGAACCATGGCAGCAGGTGACAGTAGTTACGGTAACAGTCCAGGTGAGTGTCCCGGTGATGTGTGTGTTTGTTTGTGTGCAGTCACGGCTCTCCCCAGCTGGTCCCTCTCAGAAGCCTTGTATATGGCAATAGGCCTCCAAGCTGGAGAAGAGGACGTAGAGGAACCACAGTCCAAAGAGCACAAGCGAGGTGACGATTTTGGGAATCTGCGGGCCTCCCAGTTCTCCACCTATGGACTGCCTTCGGCGCAGCATCAACACTCCCATACTGAAGAAAGCAAAAATGGTGAAGAGTGTGACGGAGAAAGCCAGCGAGCCGGGGTCCACGCGGAACACGGTCCCTTTGACCTCCCAGTACACGGCGGCCACAGACCACGCCAGCCCGATGCCCAGGAACACGTTGACAGCGTTGCTTCCTGTCACATTTCCCACACATGCATCGGCATACTGATCCTGCGTGGCAGCTACTTTACTGGCAAAGGTGTCTGCGAGAAAAAAAAGAGGTTTGAAAATTTGGTTATTTAGTAGTTCGGCTCATTCTGGCTTTTATTCGGCTCGCTAAGACTTCACAAGAACTGATGTAAATTTAGAGGCACAAAAGGAAGTCACTAACCAGGAAGTGAAGTCCCCAGTGCTACGAAGACCACTGCAGTCACCGTGTCTCTCAAGCCCACAGTACAGCCGAAATGGGAAGCCAGGTCTCCGATAACGGCCGTCAGAAGACCGATGACGGAGATTGACACGATGAAGCACGCCCAGCCGTTCCAGTACTGGGTGGGTGGGATGAAAGCGAACAGGACCTTCCAGAAGACGCAGAATATATGCAGGAAATAGTCGCAGCAGTTGGGCGATCGCTGCATCTGTCCCTCCTCCTCATCTCCATCACCTGTTTAAAGAAGACAGAAGACATGTCCTCATCCACAAATGATGCCATCACTGCGGGACAACCACAGACAAGTTTATAGTATCAAATGAAAAAACTAAAAGTTTAATCATCTATATTTTTAATTCTCACTCAGTCTTGTGCTCAAAGGATACGCTGTAAAAAACTGACAGATTAAAGTCAAAGAGAAAAATAAACCCTGATTTTGTGCTGATTAACCTCCACGAGTGTAAGTCTGATTCAATGGGATCAAATTTCCTTTTGGTTTTGGGATCGTTCTGTTTTTCTCACAGCTGGAATCACTACAAACACCTCATTTAAACAGAACGATTTGCATCTGATATTAATGACGCAATTACTCTCAGTAAACCACCTGTGAAACGGGTGCAAAAGAAATGTGCAAACATTTGGAATAAACATGCAATTTAGTACCCTTTATTAGAGATCTTAGTAAATCAGGCCCAAAGTCTTCTTTGTAAGTATTAAGGTAAACCTGAGTTGCAGAAAATCCAGTTTAAGGCTTTCTGAATATACAGATATGTAAAACCAAGCAGGAGCCACTGACCTGCACTGACGGTGACCGCTTCGATGAACTGCTCTCTCCACGAGTGCGTGCCGATCACTACAGCCAGGTTCGTGTCCTTGATGAATTTGTCCACAGTGCTCTGTTACGACAGATTAAACAGGCAGAAGTCATCATCTCTCACACAACAGATGCCTTCACATTTCATCTTCTTTTTCTTAACTTCTTTCATAGACAAAACAACAAGATATTCACATCATACCCACAAACACATTGGATTCATTTCTCTTTAGAACGAACTGACTCAAATGTAACTCACACAGCACACACGCAGACTGAAATGAGATCCCACACAGAGCATGCTGTCAGTGACTGTACCTGGTCCAGCACTCCGTTGGGAGTCTGATGCATGAGAGGGCAGCAGGTGGTGAATAAGGGAAAACATACACTTTTCCACACTTCAGCATTTTTTTTTTTTTTAAAGGTAATATCACTCAAAGTCAACATTTACAAAGTGCATGTTAACTCTTCTTCTAAATGTGAAGCTTTGAGCTGCATTGATGTTCAAATATGTCAATGAGTCATAGCTTAAAACATCCGTCAGTGACTCGTGTCGTGCTTCCTATCAGCCACTCACACACCTTGAACTCACAGGCCTCCTCGATGACCACCTCCAGCCGGCTGTGCTCTCCTAGAATGGGTTTTCCCATCTCAGAGATCTTCCGGGCCTCCTCCTCCTCGGGACTGGGGTTCCCTGTCCAGATGCACAAACATTTCATTTTCATGTTTATGATTTATAATGTCATATTAATAAATACACACACAACCTCAGACAAGGCTAGAAGCCCAAACTTAAAGCAAAAAAAAACAACCCACAACACGGTCAGAATGAAGCATATTCTAAAAGTGCTGTGTGCAGCATTCAGAGGGAATCTTGCTTCCATAATTTGATGTTTGGGTAAATCCAAAAGGATTTTTTTTTTGCCTTGAACATCGGAGAAAGCACTGCCTGCACGTTTCTGTTTAGGAAAGAGACAATAATTCCAAAAGACCCAGAGATGAGGGGAGGTGCCATCAACAGAGTAAAGCAGGATTATGAAGACAGAAAGTTTTATGTGACAGGAGAAATATTAAGAGACATGTATTCAGACTATTAATCGTTTTTATTTATGCTTCATGGCGAATGGCATGAAGCCCACAGCCCAGTGACACCGCTGGCCCCGCCCACACATACAACTCACCCCCCCAACCAAAAGTCTCATTAACCTTCCAGAAGGTAAAGTAGTAACAACCTCTTTTACAGTACAGATGCTGAAGAGTCATTGGAGGAAAAGCTTTCAGAGTTTCTGATGATGCACAGTAGAGGAAGAGATGAAAGACTGAAATGACGATGAAACTCTTCTGTTAAACACACACAAAACATGCAGAGTGCAAAAAGAAAGGAGCAAAATCCTTTTTGCAACAGGAAGCAGTGACTGAGATCCACTGATCTCAGGAAAGCAATGCTTTTTTTGGTTTTAATTACATTTTCAGAAACTCACTAACACTGTTGCTGATGGTTTGAAACTCAGGGCTCTATTTTCGTGAATCGAGGCGCAGCACAAACGCAGGTAATACTTCTGTGCACTGGGAACACGTAAAGGTGTGGCCAATTTTTCAGAGCGCAGTGGTAAAGTAGGATGAAAAGATAATTAGAAGGTAACATGTCACGGCTGACTTCAATTATGGCCAATTCAATTTGCTCCTCTCATTCCCTTTGAAACGGCTGTGGAGCAGCCTGTTGTCAATTTCATAATAACTGAAGAAGGAGCTGTCTGACACCACCATCCAAACTTTACACAGGACTAAACTTCACATACTTGCCTCAAGCTTCAGACTTATGATCACTGATTTATGGTGCTACATGTCCATCGCCACAGGCTGATGATGTTAAAAGGAAAAAGGAGACTACTATAACTCTTCCCCTGGTATTATGAGAACCACTGTCTAGTGTAGGAAGAGCTTCAGTGATGTAAGACGAAGGGTCAAACAAAAACCTGCATCTAAACGCCAAACACATTATTACTTTATCATTAATTAAATGTGAAAACGCACAAAGAACACTCATCTAATACTGAAATCAGGTGCTGGACGGATGTTGAGGAGTGAGCAGAAGTAAACTACGATGCGATTCATTTACTAACACACTGAATGTGGACAAAACGTCGCTGATGTTGTGGCGTTAATAAATAAAGTGATGTTGTGTTGTTAATAAATAAAGTGATGTTGTGGTGTTAATAAATGAGCTGATGTTGTTGTGTTAATAAATAAAGTGATGATGTGTTGTTAATAAATAAAGTGATGATGTGTTGTTAATAAATAAAGTGATGTTGTGGTGTTAATAAATAAAGTGATGTTGTGGTGTTAATAAATGAGCTGATGTTGTGGTGTTAATAAATAAAGTGATGTTGTGGTGTTAATAAATAAAGTGATGTTGTGGTGTTAATAAATGAGCTGATGTGTTGTTAATAAATAAACTGATGTTGTGGTGTTAATAAATAAACTGATGTTGTGGTGTTAATAAATAAAGTGATGTTGTGGTGTTAATAAATAAAGTGATGTTGTGGTGTTAATAAATAAAGTGATGTTGTGGTGTTAATAAATAAACTGATGTGGTGTTAATAAATAAACTGATGTTGTGGTGTTAATAAATAAACTGAATAAATAAAGTTGTGGTGTTAATAAATAAAGTTGATAAATAAAGTTGTGTGGTGTTAATAAATAAAGTGATGTTGTGGTGTTAATAAATAAAGTGATGTTGTGGTGTTAATAAATAAAGTGATGTTGTGGTGTTAATAAATAAAGTGATGTTGTGGTGTTAATAAATAAACTGATGTGGTGTTAATAAATAAAGTGATGTTGTGGTGTTAATAAATAAAGTGATGTTAATAAATAAAGTGATGTTGTGGTGTTAATAAATGAGCTGATGTTGTGGTGTTAATAAATAAAGTGATGTTGTGGTGTTAATAAATAAAGTGATGTTGTGGTGTTAATAAATGAGCTGATGTTGTGGTGTTAAAAAATAAACTGCATCGGGAGCACGAGTGTGAATAATTTACTTTCCAATCATTAATTAAATGACCTAAACTGACGTGTAATTTCCATAGGTTGCCCCCTTTGTGTGTAAATGCAGTGTCACACTGTCCGTGCACGGCTGGGTAGTGAAAATGCTTTTTAATTTTGCCTCTTTATGTGTAATTTATTGCAGTTCATTTGTCGTTAACCTGAATGTCTTTTTATATTTCAAGGGTGAGATCGGCTGCTGCGTCATGACGCGATCCAACTGACTGATTCACATCCAAATCAATAGACAAAAGTCAGCTTTGTTAAGATTAACTGAATCTGAAAGTTGTTAAACATCTTGTTTTAATTATTTATGTAAGCAGGATTTGATACGTAGAACATCCACCAAACCTCACTGTTGTTTTTTTTTAGTTCTGTTCATGTGCGCTTTGCCAACTGAAGCAACGAAAAAAACCATCTTTTGGCTACGCTGCACTGAGACCTGGTTTGAGTGTGCCAGCGTATCTTTAGTGACACATGTGTGATAAAAAGCGCTGTATCAAAATGCAAATGCGCCTGGATCTGCGTTTAGACCAGCTGGTCTAAACGTCTCAACCGGTACGAAAATAAGGCCCAAAGACTTCACTCTGTCTCATTTGTAGCCGAAGATTTAAAATTTCACAATAAAATGCTGCACAGTGCACCTTTAACACCCAAACCATCTTACCCTGGTTTAGTAGCAGGGCTGTGAAGAGAGACAGATAATGATTGAAGACAATATATCAACACCGTTTCCAGTCAAACACATTAGACATTAAATCCACCCACTGTTCAGCAGCTTGACATACACGGTGTGTCGTCAGTCTTTATTTCTATTCTGACCTACTGAAATAAATTACTGCACATTATAAACTCGTCCAGACTAACGTGCACATATCGTGTTCCAGCGCCGTCCTTCTGACACATTGAGGTTAGAGGAACAGGTAAATAAAGGATGCTAACTTCATAATAGACTGCAGTGCCTGCGTTGTGTTGAAACAGAGACAGCAGTGAAGCAGTGAGTGAACTCTTCGGTTACTGGCTCTGACGCATGTCTACAGCACTCAGCTGCCACCGCTGCTGCTGCTGCTGCTGTTTTGATACTTGATCTTAGATATTGGTGCAGTCTACTTGGAGAATATCGTTTTCTATTACGGTAAAAGAGAAACTACTTTTACTATCATCTCATACTATGACTTTATTACCACGAAAACACAAGTCACTTAGATCCTAGTGAGGACATTCAAAATGATGTCCTCACTCTTTTTCACTCTTAAAATATAATATTATTAATGCTGACATTTAAAATGCTCACACACTCACCAGAGAGTCCTCGCTTCAGCCATTTGGGGTCCTCGAGCACAATGAAGAAGTTTTCCTGCTTCTCGTACTCCTCCACATTTATAATGCGCACCTGTAATGTCTGACTGGAGACACACACACACACACACACACACACACACACACACACACACACACACACACACACACACACACACACACACACACACACACACACACATTTATTTTTGTAACAGATTCTGTTAAATAGGATAAACAATAATATTCATTAATACACTTAAACATTTTACCATCTAAATCACATCACAAAATTAAAACGACTTGCATAATCAATCATAATGGGCTTTTTAATAATTGAGTGTGCCGAAAAGATGGCGCTAAACCAAACGATACATTACCCTGTTAACCAATGTGTGTACAGTAAATCAGTCGAATCCTCTGATGAGTTACTGATATACAATCTACAGATGAACAGTGCATAATAAAATAAATAACAGGACGAACCACTACACCTTCCAGTGAGCTAACATCTACCACTTGTCTTTCCCTTTAATGTGAAGCATCTGATGATGGTGCATGTTACATAACTGTCTTTCACTAAGTGTACAATTAGTCCATGTGCAAACACAGCTTATATAACCTAAAAATTTAATGGGAAAAGGATCTGTTAGTTTACACGGGACGACAGGAGGTTCCCACACCTGACCGGGGACAGGATTATCTTTGGGTGTCAAGTCGTCAGGTAATTCTGTCTGAAAGGACCTCCTCCGCCCGCAGCAACTCACTGATGACCTATCATAATCTTTCAGGGACGTTCAGGTGCTGCTTTACTAAAAGCACCAGTGAGCCATAGTATTATAAAACCATCCAGGGTGCTGTGGTTCCATAAAGAGAACGGCTGCCGTCTCACGAGTTGATGGTAATTATGCTTCAAGTTCACAAACCATCATACAATATTCAGTTTGTATATTATTTGGTTTCCAAGCTGAATGAAGAAATGTAGATAGATGTTCTGTTCTGAAGAACTATGACACAGTACACATTAAAAAATGTCATCTGCAGCATGTTGTTGTCCAAAAACTATTAAAAATACATAAACAAGCTACGCTGCATGTCCCTTCATTACCAGGAAAAACACATGCACTGTAGTTTCTGTATTTTACAGCCCACGGCCCTGCTGCTGCAGATACTCACGTCTGCTGGAGGTCCTGGACAAACACACTGTCGACTTCTATTTCAGGAACATTAGTTACGGCCAACTGGTTTGGGAAATCTGAAATATTTTGTGGTGGAGTTTTAAAGATTTACGTGGTCAGTAGCCACGGAGCTTTAGGCTGAGAGCCACATCTGAAACACATCCATCAGACTGGATCTCTCCCTGTATTTCCCCGTCGCTGACTCAGCTTGATGCCAGTTTACAGCAGATTTACAGCAGATCCCACAATAAAGGAAACTCCTTTTTACACAGGACCAAACAAAGTGGACTTATGTAGCCTCAGTGTGGGACTTTGGACACCATGCTGGTATTCCACAATCAAAGACATGACATGTAACAAACAGCGCTGGCCTGTAGTCCCACCGGTGAGACTGTCTCTGCTGCTGGCTCACCGGTGGAACAACAACAACGCCCCCCATTACGTGTTCGTACGTTTTATAGAGAACACGGAGGTGGAATAAAGGTGCAACACTCCCAGCAGGCTGTGTGGAACTGGGGCTTGTGCCTCACCTGGTTTGTTCGTTGGGGAACTCCAGCTCCCCTCTGGTCTCCTCGTAGTCCACTCCAGCCTTGGCACTGCCGTCCTCCGTGTGGTACGGCACCGCCACGGTGCCCCGGGAGCCCGAGTTCCTCACCACCGTCACCGTGAGCGTGCCCGTGCTCTCACTCACCCGCAGCACCCGCTGCCCAAAGGTGAAGATGCCGGCGTGATCGTCGTCCAGGATGGTGACGGTGGCGAGCAGCGGCTCCACCAGCCGGCCCTTGGGAGGAGTCCCAGTGCCTTCGCCCCCCCCCTCCTCCAACCTCAGCTTCTGGAGACGCACAAAGAAATGCTCGTCCTCCTCAAAGATGTCATCGTCCAGGATGCCCACCTGCAGAGAGCACAGCGACGCACAGTCACACAGCTCGTTGATGCATGAGGCCATAACAGTGTAAAGTAGACAATATTATATATAATATTTTATCAGACCACAAAACATCAGGAGAGAAACCAGATTTCTCATGCTCACCACACCAAGAGAACTTTGCATTAAAGTATCTTTGTAATCTCCTTTTTGGGGATAAACAGTTACTGACATGAAGAAATCTCTGTGTTAACGAAGAGATCTTCTTCTCACCTTGATCTCTTTGCGTGTCTCCCCTGGTTTGAACACCAGGGTTCCCTCGGTGAATTCATAGTCGGCTCCAGCATTGGCAGAACCATTCTCTGTGCAGTAGTCCACATAGAAGGTGTTCTGGCCCGTACCCCCGTCGAGCATCACCCCGAGGGTCAGAGCGCCGCAGTTCTCCGTGCACTGGTACTGAGCACTCTCGAAACAAATGTGTGAGCATGTGGCTTTGTCGGCGTCGTGGCCCGCTCGGCGCCGGGTCTGCTCAGCGGCGTGTTTCCTTAAAATGTTCCCGGCTCCGATCAGCATGCGTGTCGCCTGCACGCGGTAAAAGGCGCGGCTTTTCTTCTTCTGAACCAGGGCGGAGTAGTTGGCCATCTCAATCAGCTGATCCAGGTCTTTGTCCGGGTGCTTCTCCTTCAGATCCTTCAACTTGCGAACCATCTGTCCAAGAGAGGAAACTGGTCACTGAGTATCATACGTGCAGAGATGCATGTGTTTTTTAAAATGTTCTATAAAACACAAAGTTAGGACCCAGGCTGGGTGTGCAGAAGAGCCTGCACACGGTTGAATGGCTGCTCACACAACAAATGACAAAAAAATATCTTATGACAAAAGTTTTACTGTTTCTTCAGTAAAAACTTTAGGAGCTCCAGCTGCTTGGTCTCCTGCTGTCTGCACTTCTGCAACGTAGACTCCAGCTGGGATTGAATCCTGTGAGCTTCAGAAAACCTGATATTCCCCTTAAAATCCCATGAAGAGGCTTTAAAGTTTACAACATTAGAACCAACAGTGGGGGTAGACTGGGTGGGTGCAGGGGTGGGGGGGTGGGGGGGGCGTTCAGCCTGTCCTTCTTTTAAAAATATACTGGAGAAGCATTCTCTTTAAGATAAAATGGACCTGAATTTGAGGGGGAAAAAAAAAATCTTATTTTTAATACAAGATCTAATTATTTAATACATAATAAATGCTGAACATGAGATTGAAGGAGAAAAAAGCTCTGATTTCACACTGTTTTATCTTCAGTCTCACGTGTCCACAGATGTGTTTCTTACCTCATCTTTGTTCTGGTCCAGTTCGTTGCCCGTCTGCACAGAGACGGTCACACTGGAGCCGCACGCGGCGTCTGCCAGCTTTCCGTCCATGATCACGTCGATGGCTTTCGGAGCCAAGTCCCCCTCCATCTCCACCACGATGCCGTGCCTCTTGTCGGCACGGTAACGCTTGTGCATATATTTGTAGAAGAACATGCGACGGTCAGCGATCCACGCCAAGAGCACGCACACCGGAAAGTAAAGCAGCGTCATGATGGCCTCCCACACCTGGTCATCCAGGCAACACGAGCGTTACATCATTTACACTTCATTTAGTAGAAATACTTTAAAAACATCAATTTGTGTGTAAAAGTTTGGCCGCCCCTGAGCAGATTACACGTTGTATTGATTTCCAATCCAAATACAGATGCTGCCTTCTGAAGACTCCCTTTTTACTACCTCCTGCTTTGTAGGCAACACTTTGGTTCATTTTCAGATCCCATGAGCCCATTTACTGCTGACCGTTGCACTGCTATTTCATTTTATTTGTATATACCGATCATTTTTACATTCTATATTTTATTGCCTCTATTTTTATTGTCAATTTTATTGCTTTTACTCTGTATGATTCTAACCCATGCCGCTGTAGCTTACGGGATCAATCACTTCCTACATCCCAAACAAGTCTTAGCAGTTGTAAGTTAAAACCTATGAAGTTAAAGACTTCACAAGTGGAAAGGTTCATAAAAGTAAAGTAAAGTTCATAAAAAGAAAAGAAAACGTTTATTAACATTTCATTGCAATACCCCGCAATAGTGTTCATTGCAGGGTTTGTAATTTGCAATTTGCAGAGGGGTGCCCAAACTTCTGCACTGAGCCTCGTACAGTCCTCAGAAACACACCTCCACTATCCCGGGTGAGATGACAGCCAGTATGAGGTAGAGCCAAATGTAGGCAAAGATACTCCAGAAAGCCGTGATGAAAAACACTCGCAGGTGTTTGATCTTGCGAGACTCTCCGGCGGGGATCACCCACACACACAGACCGATTATCACAAACATGTTGAAGGCAGCGCTGCCCACTATGGTGCTCGGGCCCAGCTCCCCCGCGTTAAAGTTGTGCCCACACACCTGTCAACGGGAGACACGCAGCGACAAAGAGGTCGAGCAGAGAATCAGATTTTAAAGCTGAAATCAGGACGTCTTTAACGAACATCTGTTAGCAGCAAAAAAAAAAAAATCTATTAAAGTATGCTGAATATATAAATATCAAATACCCTGATTAGCCTCTATAAACCACTATATGACATTATGTATGATGTGCAGGAGGTATTCTTAATTCATGTGTATAAATAAATGTATGAACTTTGTTCAACATCAGTGGTTTTGATGCCTCACAGTGAAGTGGTGCACAGAGTGTAACCAAGTTCTCATTCTCATTTATGGCATTAATTCATTAACATACACAACTGCATGTCATCGATTTTGGTGAAAAGCACATGTAAACTTTTTTTTAAATGTGTGAACAACTGCTTCTGCATCTCAGTACATGTTAAAATCAAACTGTACCTCGATGACAGAGAGCAGGATCTCGGGGGCCGAGGAGCCGAGGGCCATGAGGGTCAGGTTGGACACGGTCTCGTTCCAGAGCCGCACCGTCGTCACCGTGGTCTCGCCGTTGGGTTTGGTGATGGTCACCTCCTTCTCCTGCGAGGACACACGTTTATGAAACCAGGTTTACACTATTTACAAAATTAAATTTAAAAAAAATTAAATAAATGTTAAGGTATAAGTACCATCACAATTTCATGAAAGTTGTAAAGAAGATTGTACGTAGTTAAAGTTGCATGATTACATCAAAACTACTGACTGTATGTATGTACATGGGCATAACCAGGGGCTCTATGGGTGGGTCGTGTCCCCCCCAATACTGAGAATATACCAATCTGCCCCCCCTAAACATACCGTTGAAAATAAATTCAATATAATTGTTAGGATTCCTGTCTGTTCCTAGTGTGTTTTCCCCTGTTTAACCCCCGAATACCTTTCCTCCTGTGTCCTGTCATTCCCCTGTCTGTTTTTCTCTCTCAGCAGTACCCTCCTCCAAGCACCGCCCACTACCGCACCTCTCCGGCAGCACAGCTGAGCGGCATTCCAATTGATTACGCCGTCTGCTACTTATACCCTAGTCTCCTGCCCATCCGGTGTCAGTTCGTCCGTTGCCTACCCGTCAACCCGTCCAGTAAGTCCGTTCCGTCTCCCGTTGTTGAGATTACGATTCTGACCTGTTTCCTGTTTCCTGCCGTTCAGTGTCGGGCCACGGGCATCCACCTGAACGAAGAAGATTCCAGATCGTTCCTCGGAGATCATCTGCTGCAATCTTGGCAATCCTGTGTCGAGCTACGAGTGTCACACAGTCGACCCTGCCGGTTCCGTCCAGTGTCGAGCCACGGGCATCACCTGCACGAAGAGACCCTCCAGTGCGTTCCTCGGAGATCCGCTGTCGAGGTTTGGGGCGATCCTGTGTCGAGTCGCGGACGTCACACAGTCGATCCAGCCAATCAGCTCACTGAGGAGAGATCTGGGGATTCCCCCAGCGGAGCATCGCCGTTCGGCTACGTCACCCGGCCACGTGTCAAGGGGAACCCCGGGGATTCCCTCGTTTGGCGAAGCGCAAATTGACACAGACTCTTGGCGTGCATTTCCTGTTTGCCTCACTGCCTGGGGAATAAAAGACCTGCTTCCTAAGAGATTTTGCCGTGTGTCTGCATTTGGGTTCGTTGATCCCCTCACCACATAACAGAACGAACTGACCAGACATGGACCCAGCAACCGCAGCAGAATCCACCTCTGCGGACCAACTGCAGAGGGCTCTTACGACCCAGAGGATTCTCGTCGGGCAGCACCATCAGCTGATCCAGGGACTGACTGAGGCTCAGCAGACTCTCGGCTCCCAGGTGGCCGAGCTCGGGGCTATGATGCGGGATCTCACTCTCGCTCTCCAGGCCGTCGCTGGTCCGCCCGTCGCTGGTCCGCCCGTCGCTGGACTACCCGTCGCTGGACTACCCGTCGCTGGACTACCCGTCGCGGCTTCACCTCCTCCCCGTGAGTCATTTGTTCCGCCCCCGGAGCCCTTTCACGGGGCTTCACGGGGTTGCCGAGGATTCTTATTACAAGTGATGTTAGTGTTCCGACAGCAGCCTATCTCCTATGCCTCGGACAGTTCGAAGACCTCCTATCTTATAGGGTTGCTGCGAGGACGGGCCTTGATCTGGGCTGAGGCATGGCAGACTCGGAACCCAGTAGACTCTACCTCGTTCGCACGGCTGAGGGAGGAGTTTGAGAAGGTGTTTGATCACCCGGAGTACTCCAGTGATGCGGTACAGCGGCTGCTTCACCTACGCCAGGGCTCTACTAGCGCCGCTGAGTTTTCAGTGGAGTTCCGGATCCTAGCCGCCGAGTCCGGCTGGGACGAGAGGGCCCTGCGAGGGGTGTACCAGAACAGTTTATCTGAGGAGCTTAAGGATGAGCTCACAGTTCGGAAGGAGGCTGACTCTTTAGATGAACTCATCTCTCTCTCCATTCGGCTGGATAACCGGATGCGGGAGAGAAGGCGCGAGAGAACCCGCCGGACCGCCCGGCCGGGCCGTCAGCCTAACTCCTATTCCTGTTTCCAGCTCCAGGCACCCACACGTCGACCCACTCCCGATCAGTCGGACCACACCGCTACGACGCCGCCAGCGGACGAGGAGCCCATGCAGCTGGGGAGGTCGCATCTCACTCTGCAGCAGAGGGAGCAGCGCTTCAGGTCGGGAGTTTGCCTCTACTGCGGGGAGCCAGGGCATCGCATCGCCTCCTGTCCAGTTCGCCCAAAAGAGGGGGCTCGCCAGTAGTGGTTGGGATACTGGCGAGCGAATCCACGCGTTTCCCCCATCCCAAGTCCCGCCTGACGTTGCCCGCGAGCCTGGTTTTGCCATCAGGTCCTCTTCACATCTCGGCCATTATTGACTCTGGAGCCGAACAGAACTTTTTAGACTCCACGTTTGTCTCCAGGCACGGGATTCCGGTGGAGGCTCTGGAGCGGCCGCTGTCGGTGCGTGCCCTGGATGGTAGTCCGCTGGCGACTATTACACACCGAACTCTGCCCATTCCTCTGCTCGTGTCAGGCAATCATCGCCACAAGATTCGATTGTACGTGTTCCCGTCTCCTCTGACGCCCCTGGTCCTGGGTCATCCTTGGCTCCGGGACCACAACCCCCAGACTCGAGGTATCAGTTCCAAAAATACTGATCCATGCCCGTCGCTGTAGGCGGGTGTGGAGGGAGACTCGGGCCGCCCTACTGCGCACTGCAGAACAGAACAAGAGGGTGGCAGATCGTCGCCGAGTTCCCGCTCCCGTGTACCAGCTCGGACAGCAGGTTTGGCTCTCAACGAAGGATATTCCCCTTCGTACCGAGTCAAGAAAGCTGTCCCCGAGATTCATTGGGCCCTTCCCGATCACCGCTATAATCAACCCCGTCACAGTCAAACTACAGTTACCTGCCTCCATGAGAATTCACCCTGTCTTCCATGTCTCTCTCCTGAAACCCGTGGTCACCAGCCCATTGAATCCTCCGGCCACACCCCCTCCACCACCCCGAATTATCGATGGAGGGCCCGTCTATACGGTCAATCGCCTCCTCGATGTCAGCCGCAGAGGTAGGGGGTTCCAGTATCTGGTAGATTGGGAGGGTTATGGGCCTGAGGAGCGGTGCTGGGTACCACGCTCCCGGATCTTGGATCCTGAGATGGTTCACACCTACCATCGACAGAACCCTGACAAGCCTGGCGGTTCGCCAGGAGGCTCCCGTTGAGAGGGGGGTACTGTTAGGATTCCTGTCTGTTCCTAGTGTGTTTTCCCCTGTTTAACCCCCGAATACCTTTCCTCCTGTGTCCTGTCATTTCCCTGTCTGTTTTTCTCTCTCAGCAGTACCCTCCTCCAAGCACCGCCCACTACCGCACCTTTCCGGCAGCACAGCTGAGCGGCATTCCAATTGATTACGCCGTCTGCTACTTATACCCTAGTCTCCTGCCCATCCGGTGTCAGTTCGTCCGTTGCCTACCCGTCAACCCGTCCAGTAAGTCCGTTCCGTCTCCCGTTGTTGAGATTACGATTCTGACCTGTTTCCTGTTTCCTGCCGTTCAGTGTCGGGCCGCGGGCATCCACCTGAACGAAGAAGATTCCAGATCGTTCCTCGGAGATCATCTGCTGCAATATTGGCAATCCTGTGTCGAGCTACGAGTGTCACACAGTCGACCCTGCCGGTTCCGTCCAGTGTCGAGCCACGGGCATCACCTGCACGAAGAGACCCTCCAGTGCGTTCCTCGGAGATCCGCTGTCGAGGTTTGGGGCGATCCTGTGTCGAGTTGCGGACGTCACACAGTCGATCCAGCCAATCAGCTCGCTGAGGAGAGATCTGGGGATTCCCCCAGCGGAGCATCGCCGTTCGGCTACGTCACCCGGCCACGTGTCAAGGGGAACCCCGGGATTCCCTCGTTTGGCGAAGCGCAAATTGACACAGACTCTTGGCGTGCATTTCCTGTTTGCCTCACTGCCTGGGGAATAAAAGACCTGCTTCCTAAGAGATTTTGCCGTGTGTCTGCATTTGGGTTCGTTGATCCCCTCACCACATAACAATAATCTCCTTTTGTGACCAGTGTCAACGGTTCTGTCTTTTGTTGTTTCCTGTTTATTTCCCGTTGTTAATGAAAACCTAATTGTGTGACTCCCCCTCCTTGTTGTACACTTGGTTGCGCCCGTGTGAATGTATGCTGCAGGACGAGTCAACTTTTTTTGGATCTAATTTTCTCACAGACTTGAATAAACCAAATAATACCTGAGAAGTAATGACTTCTATCGATGCCATGAAGCGGTCTGCGATGATGGACACACCCATGAAGATGTACATGAGACACAGGAAGTAGATGGTGGCCCTCCCTGCCTGCTCCCCCAGCGGGGGGTTGAGTGGGAGCCACACCGGCAGCAGGATGCCGGGTCGGCACACCACCGCGCCCGCACACTTTCCAGACTCTGTGGCATTACCAGAGGACTGAGGCTGCTCGGAGCCGGACGCTCGCTCCACGAGCTGGGGCCTGAAGCAGGAGCAGGGGGGGCTCAGGAGGAAGAGGAGGAGGAAGAGGAGGAGGGAGGGAAGGTGAACGGAGATTTGTCCCATGGTATCCCTGAGTCAGGAGAGTGGGGGCGGGAGGGGGTTCACCGGGGGAGCTGCTGGGTCAAAAGACTCTCCTGGAAGAAGCAGAGGAGGAAACAAACATCAGCTGACAGACTGAAATATCTCAACGCGTCCAGGAAAGATGTCATGAAATACGGTTCAGATAAGATGTTCATGGCGGACAGCCACTTTAAATGTCTGCAATGAGGTCGTAGTAACAGAGCCGCGTTTATTACTAGTAATTTAATACAGCACCTAAAAAATTAACACTATGAAATTCAGAGTTCTCTCAGGAAACTGTGATAAGTTGTAATTGTGATTTGTATTCATTGTGACTGTGAATGTGAAGCTCAGATCCGAACAAACATTCACAAAGTCATGAAAGTGTTTTAGACTTTCTCGACTCGGACCAGCTGACGGTGACGGCTTCTCAAGTCTTCAGTTTCAGAAAATAAGGCATAAAGTTTTGTGAGTTTTTCTGCTTTTTAGAGGAGACATGAACTTTTCTAAACAATGATTCTGCCACAGAAAAGGAGAAACTGACAGACCAGGTGAGATCTCTTCTCAATCTCAAATTCACGGCATTAATCTACATTATTATTTTGCATCCAAATTCTCAACCCTCACTGTTACTATCCTCATTCATGTTTTAAGACACTGCAAATTATCCATCTATAAAACAGCCTGAGAAACCGGAACAGAGTGCAGAGATTTCTGAACTTTGTTATTTTGTTAGCTTGAATGCAGGAACGTTTTTCTTATTGCATTGCAGACTCATTCATATGTCAAGTACACTGGATGGTTTTTATTAATTTTAATGAACTTGAAGTGTGCACTGTGCAGCTGTATTATCCACAATATAACACAAGTAACAGATTGGTTCTCGGTATCAGAAGATCTTCAATATTAAATGACTCCGTTCATCTCCTGTTCAGACATTCAGGACTGGAGACACTTTGGTGACGTTTCATCTGATCAGTCCAAGAGTTCAATGTGTCCAATATTTTGGTTTACAACCAAATATCTGAAAAATGATTGACATGTCCATCAGTCTTGAATCTTATTTAGTGTTTAGTGTTAAGTACAATCATCATCCATCAGTGATGTCATCAACCATCAGTGATGTCATCATTGGTTTGTGAACGTTATGAATCCTCCAGTTCAGATTCTGTCCGTCACCACCTTTGCTAGTTCGGAGCGGTTTGGAGCAGGAAGTGACCATATTTGGACGAGCTGGGGGAGGAGCCAGAGGTGGATCTGACCGATCTGATCGGAAACCTGACGATACTACATCCCGCCCACCGATAGCTGTAATCTGCCTGCACCACAGGCCTGTCAATCAAACAGACACGCCCCCAAAACCAGGTCTTCTTGAATCTTCTTTTCTAATGAATGAGGGATTATTTTCAGATGGACCTCCAGAAAACTAAGAAGAAGGAGTGACTTTAGCTAACAACACCGAGATAACTGATGGACACATTTTATTCACTTTGGATTTGATGAGAGAAGTTGAATGGGAGTCTATGGAGCCGGAGGCTTTTTGGAGCCGACCTCTAGTGGCACTCGCTGGTATTGCAGCTGAAGACACTTCTGCATTGGCCTCATTTTTCATAGCTGGAAGCTACAAACTCTTTTATATCCAGTCTGTGGGCACAACCAACCACCATATTAGGCTCGCAGTTTATTTAGTGTTTAGTGTTCGGTAGCAGCTGTTAGCATGCTAACACTTTAAACCAATGATCAGCAGTTACTTTTCAATTGTGTTTTTAAGCATAGTTCATTGAAGGTCCACTAATTTCAAGGTGCAGTGGAGCTTCAGGCATTTTTCACTTCCTTTATTTTAAGAATAAAAGAATACAACTGATTCATGGTGTTTGTATCTGTGGACAGATGTCACTCATTCCAGTAGTAAATTAAGGGTTACAGCACTGCTTGTCGATATCATAAAATGACTTATCACTTCGTTGCACTCTGAGACGGTATAACATGTTACAAGGTTTATTATGATTTACATTATCCTTGTATTCATATCATCTACAGTAGATCAGTGAAAAGATAAATACACCAGTATGATGTAAATATGATAAGAAAAGTGACTTGTAGTATGTGCAAAAAGGTTTTCATGTTAAACTAGAGCCACTGCAGAAGAGACAGAACTACAAAATCACTGTAAGTACAGATTTTCCAAGAACAAATACGAGATCTAAAACGGACCTAAAAGGAACTTGTTTTTATTTTTGAACCACCTCAGCTTTTAGTGTAAAAAGTTTCTTTGCTAGTTTTAATTGTTTTGTGAGTAAGTTGAATATTACCATCACCTCCAAAACCTGTTTCCTCTCCCCACATGGTCATCCTACGTAACACTCTGCAGGTGGTGATGACTTACACAAACACACATCCACTCACACTGCTGCAGAGACGTCTGGACGACAGGATCCAGGCTGCTTTTTTACTATAGCCACCAACACAAAGGCCTGTTATAGGAGTTTAAACGTAAACTGACCTGAGTCATCGTAACAGCATATCAAACGGACCTCTGAGAAACTAAAGCCAGCTTGTGAAGCCATGCACATCATTCTGTGGCACTGATCACTGACACTGGCACTAATTTACAGCTCAGTGTTTCTGGGCAGGGCGTCTTCATCTCTGTGTGAACGCTGCTTAAAGGAAAACTTAATGCTAAATGTCCTGAGAATTATCAGTTACTGCTGATGATGAACACTTTAATTCATGATATCTGAAGATAAAAAGACAGAAAGGCTTCCAGTAAATATTCTAATGTGTCAAGTAATTTCCACATAATCACTCCAATCTCAATTTAAATCATAAATTTTTTATATTCATTTGATTTCTTTGTTGACTCCCATTACAGGAAGCTGCATGTGTTTTAAAACTGATCACTGAATCATGATTTTTCTGTTTCTACACTTCCTGCTCACATAGTTTCTCATCATTTTTTTAAACATTTTTGACACATACAGCATCAACTCAACAAAAGATGTAGAAGTTTAAATTTATAAACAACTCGTTATTTTTTCAAATAAAGAAACTTGTTGGAGCATTTCTAACGCCGTGTTTCGGACTGAAAATCTTTTCAACATGAAAGTCGTGGCATCAGACCGACACCTGATCACATGCAGCCGGCGGAGTGAGTGTGAGCTGGTCGGAGGATGTACAGGTGTGAGCACAGCAGGGTACGAGAAAGCGTCTGTTCATGGGCCGGCGGCCTCTGCTCCGCCCGCCCAGGTGACACGGCACCATTATGCGCTGCGAGTTGAACCAGACACCGGGGTGCTGCATCTTTGATGCAGTCTGAGCTCTGCCAGCTCATTATGGAGTTGTGATTCAGAAACACAGCCCAGAGGGCCGCCGCATCGCATTTCACTTTCCAAGGCCTGCTATGGTTACCATGACCTCAGACAGAGGGCCACCTTACAACAGCGGGTGCTGGGGGTGGTGGTGGTGGTGGTGGTGGGGTGGGGAGGGGGTCAGGCTCACCAAAAATAACTTCGTCAACATTCATATTTAGACAACAACAGTGCAGAGAACCGAAGTTATTTGTCACGAGACGAGGTGAGAATAATTATCAACATGTTCCTCTGTGATGGATCCATTAAAGAAGCACCAGCTCTGTTTTCATCATATCAGCCAACAGGTTCACATAAAACCAGCTGACTGCTCTCCATACAAACGCATGTAAACACTCACAACACGCCACCGAAACAGAAGCAAACACGTCAACCAAATGCTTCAACGTTTTATCGTAACGGGAGCTAAATGAACGAGACTTGTATGATCCCACTTTGTTTAAAGGAACATGTTTAAGGTCCAAACACAGATCTGTAAATGGTGTATTCTCCTCTCAGATGATCAGAAGCGTGCAGCAGAACCTCCGTAGGTTATGAGCGCTGGCTGACGAATCAAGAAGTTGGTGCTGGAAGAGCTGGATGCATT